>NW_007579196.1:41163-72830 GCF_000690725.1 Stegastes partitus
GCTTCAGTGCACCAAAACATCTTGTGTAATCGTCATCAAAGTTGTGTTGACATTAAAGGTCGCCCAAGTTAAACACTTTAAAAGTTGCTGGTGGCCTTTGAGAGGCAAAAGGAATTAAATTATTTCTACATCTACGTTGCTAATGTTAACTAGTAAAAGCAGCATAACATCCTTTTAATTCTTCATTAGCTCGTCTGGTGGTTTCTCTATTCGTAATGCATATGCAAATAAAAATGACAAAGCCAGCCTGTTAAACGCGGACTCGCTTGTGCTGCATCCACAATCCACAAAACTATCCTTGACTAAATTTTTTTTACAGCCGACCCTGATTAGACGAACTCAGCTCGACTTTTCTTTTAGGATGAATGTTTCCAATGCGGCTTCGTTTGCTTGGCGCGAGTTAGCAAATGAAATCATTAAAAACACAGCCTACTGTACTTGTGTTCACTCATCCGTGTTGCTTAATGCCAGACTAATTACAACCTATTCACAGAGCCAGTCTAACATTTGATTATGTGGTCGGTTATGGTTGACTAATGTACGTAAACTTTGAAAATGAGCCACAACTTAACTGTGCAGCATCCCTGGTTCCTACGCCAACATTACCCTGATGACATTATCAGGGTTGTTTTTTTTTCAGACTTTGGAAACCAATGGAAAACATTATACCTTTTTTTTTTTTTTTTCCTGATTGCTTCTCCTCATTATAAATTAACTGAACTTTGCATGCAAAATGGTTTGAGTGTCACGGCAGCTCGCAGGACTGTAGTCATATTTCAGTGTTGCATGGGCACACCAGCCTTTTTTGCTGGTGATGAATAAACCTAACTCCCGCCTAAAGGCACTCATTGGACAAAGATGAAAAGGAACAAGTAAACTACACCAAAACACAGGTATACACACACACACACATGAGGAGAGATAAGAACAGTTCTAGTACTTCTGTCATCATTATTTTCTTCCCTGTTCTTCTTTTTTTTTTCCTTTTCTTCGAGAGCAGCTAAGATAAATATTCACTTATTAAAGCGTAACTGGAATTGACTGTGTCATGCATCAGGCTAATAGCTGAAAGCCATGGTTCAATACGGCGGAGTTGGGACAGGCTTTGCTAATGGAAGAAGTGACGTGATTGCAGCCCAAATGTCATTCATCAGACCGCACACTGTTCGTTAGGGGCTACAAAGCCCTGCCATCTCACACACTCAGGCTCATCTATTAACCCTAGGCAATGGCACCCGCTGGATTATGGAAATAACAGATTCGGGAAAATAGGACACCGATAGGGTATCCATGTGGAAATGATTGGTGTCAGGAGAGTGTCGCGAATACGTCTGACTGCAAGGGATGTGGCGGTTTTTCTTTTCTCTGAAGATATATCTTAGGTGCTGTTGCGTCTGGAGAGCTGAGGGTTGCATCAGGGGGGAACCTACGCCAGATGTTATGGTCCCACTTATTACATTCCTGCCCACCACTAATAGGGTACACTGACTGTGGTCTCCGTGTTCTGCGTCATTGAATGAACTCAATGTTATTCGCAACGATCTAATACGAGGGTTAATGTGTTCTTTTTTTTGTTTTTTTTTTCGAATTGGAAAGTAATACTGAGATCAGACAAGAAAGAATATGACAGGAGTAGCACTGACAGAGTGGAAGAACATGGCAGGGGTGAGTTTATGGGCAGTAAATTGGTCCTCTGAGATTAGGACATACAATACTCTGGCTAAGTCCAAAGTAACCACAAAATCAGATTATATGGCCTCAATTCTTCAGGTTTCAGATTAAGCAAGCTTAAGAAACCTCAAAAGATGGGGTTCGGTGTATTTTGCAGGGTTGTGAGTATTTGCTGAAAGGATTTGTGCAAAGCAACAGTCAAAATAAATAGCTGTGTGGGTACATCTCAACACTTTTGTGGCATGTAGGAATGTTTATCAGTTGTGTTAAGCGGTCGTAATGTTTTTTTTTTTTTTTTTCTCCCCCCTCTCCTGGCTCTCATGTGACTCAGGCCAAATGTCTTTCTCTTTTAAGTAAATCTCTGGACCATGACGGGTTGAGAATGTTGCTCCCACCCTACCTCATAGTGTGAGAATGTCAGGGGTAGTGCGTCCAGACCGCTGGACAATAGAGGTGACATGGCAGGATGATCCAGGACGCGTGCACAGGGTGCTCTGGCTCTGGACGCACAAAGAGCTTGAGCCTGCCCTAGATCCCACACAGCCCCCGGGGGGATGACGTGATGTCACATGCACCCACCCTGCAACAAAGATTGCGTTTAGTCAGCATTTTGTAATGTCCAGGGCTTGGCCTGCTCCTCCGTCCACAAAGGGCCTAAATGCCCAGAGGGGCTGCTGGGGATCTACGGCTCAGACTTCTGTGGGGCAACAGGTGTGCCATAAGGAGATGGACGGATATAAATGTAAGAATGTAGAGCGTTTGCAAAAATGCCACGCAGAGATAAATCGTTAGGTTCAGTTTAATCAAACCATCATTTTTAACCACGCGGGGCCGTACATCTTTGTCCAAACTGCGGCTCTGCTCGCCTTAAGTCCGCTGCCAAAACTTACACCATTAGCATCTCACTCATGCCTTGTTGTTTACAGTGGAGTGGGTGTAATGAATTCAGTTTGGAGATAAGGGAGTGAACGTTCTCCTCGCCCCGCATTTATGATGAAGGTTTATTACCTCTTTTCACTACCATAATGGTCTCTAGTGCTGAACGGGCTCTCTCTTGCCAACAAGAAGGTCCAAATGTTCTGCTCCAACTTAACTTTGACCAGAAAATCTAATTGCTCCATGATGTTTGGAGAGAAGACACAGGCACCATTCAACACTGGTGTAGAACATTATGACAGGGGCTCTTATAAAACTGTTAAAGATTGACCGGCAGCCACTGGGGTAGAAATGACTCTTAAATAATATGTTTACTTTTTTGAGGTTGGTTTGAGGAAGCAAATTATTGGCGTTGCAGGCTGGAGACCCAGTATAGATGAGACATTATAGACACCAGGGGACACTGTCTCCCAGGCTGCTGGGGCCATCCTCAGAGCCACTAATGCATTAAGTGCGTCTCACTCAACATTCATTCTTTCAACTGCTCTGGGATGTGTACTCCTACATGAAAGATGAGTGAATGATATATTTGAGAGTGTTGAATTTGATCATAAGAAAACAGCAGGTAGAGCTGATTTTCTACTGATTTTTATTCTTCGGAGATAAATCATTCTCGCGTTTCACTTTATCCGCATCATCACTGAGCAAATCCCACAAGTTTTACATATATTTATCTCTCCTTTCCTTTTAGGTGTCTGATCAGCAGTCAGCTAAGCATGTGAGGATCACACAGGGTCACCGTGGACTTCGGAGTGGTCCGGCTGGACGAGCGTCAACAAGCATTCTTCACCATCCGTCACCAGTGATGAGTAAGTCCAGCCCTGCAGCAGTTTTAGTCCGTTTCTTCCACTTGAGTCCACGTTGAATTATCTCTACAGGTATTAGATTAATTGGCAGGAAATCGTGTACAGACATTCAGACCCTAGAGGATGAAGGCCGGCTCTACCGGCACGTTGACATTTTGGGAATTTATTGAAATGTGTTTTGACACCTTTCGGATGGATCGCCACGAAATACGGCACAGATATCTGTTCTTCCCCAAGGATGAATCACTGTGAGCTTGGTGATCCCCTGACTTTTCCTCTAGCGCTGTCAACAGGTCAGTTTTCACTTTCTTTCTGAGAAATCTCAGCAGCTCCTCGATGGATTGAAACAATATATTTTGCAGACACTGATGTTTCCCATGTGATGAATCCTCATGACTGTAGGGATTCCTGGACTTTTGCACCAGCGCCACCATGAGGTTAATGTTTGGGTTTGAAATGAAAAGTCTCAGCAACTATTTAGACGTTCATGTGGCCCTCAGGAGAGGTCTTGAAGCATCATCGGGTATGATTGGGTTGTCCATTGTTTGGTTTTATGGCTAAGTACCTGCAGAACTAAAGGCATTCCCCTCACTATCAGCTATGCTTTGGGTTTAATAATTGTCCACTAGCGTTCTAATACGCTCAGCAAAGATGGTGCTGGTGGTCAGAGTACACTTAGCAACACCATCTTGTCGTTGCTATTATTATATTATTGTATCATGGATGAGGGTTGGGATGCTGGAGTTAGCATTTAGCTCCTAGCTCTGCAGTGCATCCTAATGGAACCATTAGCATTCAGTCAACAAAGCATTATTTAAGACTTACAGAGGATTGTGAATTCAAGATTTATTTTTCCAGTGTGCAAGTAGTCGGTACAAAATACTACAGCAACAGACAAGGAAGAAAAAAAAGCTCACTTTCCATTCCTGCTTCGGCTTCACATCCCTTTAGGTTTTTATTTGGGGCTGGAAGAAGTCCCCGGGGAGCGTTTTAAACGTGCGTAAATGAATCAGATTTTATGGCATGTACTGTCTTTGTATTAAAGCGCAGCGCTGTGATTTAAATTATGCTTAGCAATTGGATATCAAAAGACACACAGATGCTGCCAGATGCATCAGATCTGCTTCCGTTGAGGAAGTGGAGGGAGACTTGTAGCTACCAGCATCACTCTTCCAGTAGCAGTGTGGATTTCACTGACTGAGCCAAGCTTGGATTCTAAATGGCTCTGCGACTCCCTCCCTGCTCATTGCCAGGATTCTCCTGTGTTGGCAAGCTTGTGGCAGGGTTATTAGATAAGGAGACAGACTCTCTGGCCCCTTTTAACATCCCTCTCAGCAGGAGAAAATAAAATGATTTTACTCCCTCCCTGTTTACCCATAAGTGGAAATGGAACAAGACAAACCAAATGACTGCACACACACAGAGAGAGACGTGTGGCAGCAGACCTGTGGCCTGATCTCCTTTGGTTCAAGATTTAGGTTAATTGAGGTTTCCGTTTTTTTTTTTCTCATCTTCAAAATGATTCACACAGTCATGTAATCGTTTAGCATGCATGTTTTACACACCATTGTAGTCGCAAAGCCTCATCAAAAGAACGGTCCGTGATCTCGGTTATTGTGAAGTGTCTGTTTTAAATACACTGATCATATTTTCCACTTGGCTAACTGAAAGCTACCTATAATGAAAGTGTGTTAACCTACTTGAGGTGTGTGTGTTTGGAGCTGCTCAGTCAGCTTTAACACATTATTTAAATTGAAGCAATTTTTTTATGTTTTTCAATTGTGTATGCGAGGAATGCCATTAAAATGAAACGAAATGAAACCTGATTTCCAATCAGTACTTCAGCTGTAATATTCCAGGCTCCTGTAATTACCTGGAATGCCAGCTGTAGGCCTCCGTCTAATACAAAGCTTCAACAAACAGGCTTTCTCCTGACCTAGCTAGCCCTGGGACTAATTATCATCTTATGGAAATGTGGCTATTTCTGCAACTTCCATATCCCTAATTATTTCTGTTATTCCAATATCAGCCTGGCTTTGATGTCCCAAATCCTGTATTTAAATAGTGTAAGATTCCTATTCTTTGTGCCCTCTGAGGATTGTTCATGTAAAATACATGGACTAAGAGTGGGTATTACCAGGGCCTCCAGGGGCTGGACATACCAGGTCTAGAACCTTCTTGTGTTTCCTTCTTTTTTTTTTTTTCCTCCTCTTGTTCGCTTCTCCTTATGGGGGCGTCTGCTGGGAGAAAGCGGACAAAGGTAATATACATGAGAGTTATCGGAATATTGGGCTTGTGGAAATGCATCTTTGTCTGATATCTGTGGTCCCATTACCAAGGGAGAGGAAAATTTGCTCAGCACACCGGTCCATACATTGTTAGGAATCATTCCTCATCTCAAATACGAGAACTTTTAAAAAATGACAAGGTGACCTATAAGAAATAAGTCTTCTCCGTAGTGTTGTGGCTGTTTTGGATATCGTTGCTTTGTGAAGGTATCTTGGATTCTTTAGGGTGTTTAAAACGATTGGTCCAACCGTTTGGAAAATGTTTGCCGATCGAGAGTGAGAAGACAAAGACATCCATCATTAGAGCATGAAGAGAATGCTTCCAGTAATTAGTTGGGCTAAACGGCTGTGTGCCATATGGCGTGGCACCACCTTAGCAGAAAATCCTTTGAGTTTGGACTGATGTCTGGTCCTCTAACCCAGCGGTCCCCAACCACCGGGCCGTGGACCAATACCGGGCCGCACAGAAAGAGTCTGCAAGGTGCTTTATGTAGAAAAATGACGAGCTCGTCTTCCCGTTACTTCCGTCTGTGCTTGTTTCCTGTCAGTTTTCATCCCCGGCCGTTAAACGAAGCCGTCAGTTTAACCGCCGCCGCCGCCGCCGAAATGAATAAAAAACAGACGTCTCAGGAGACTCGATGCTGAGACAGAAGGGAAAGTAAATATTGTGTTGTTGTGTTGTTTAACAATACAAAGTAATTTTATTTGTTTATGACGCTTCTTAATAGTTAAAACTGTCTTTGGCCGCGATTCATTTCAGTTTTCTGCAGCTTTCGACTGGAACCAGTTACAAAAAACAGTCAAACTCAGTGCATTTATATCTATATCTTCTTTTAAAAATATCGTGAAACAACTTTTTATCGAGTCCTGTACCTGCTTTTAGTGTATTTTATCTGCAAAGACTTTTATTGTCACGTTTTGTTTGTGTATTCTTTTCTTATGGATGTATTGTATTTTCTGCTCTGTGCTGCCTCTTGGCCAGGTCGCTATCGTAAATGAGAACCTGTTCTCAATTAACCTACCTGGTTAAATAAAGGAAAAATAAATAAATTAAAAAAAAAAAAGATTATTTTTTGGTTGATGACCGGTCCGTAGAAACTGCTCTTGCTTAAAACCGGTCCGTGGTGCAAAGAAGGGATGAAGACCGCTGCTCTAACCAGTTCATTCCATCCCACGTCTCATCATGCACGAGTGGCGTTGATTCCACTCACCTGCACCGCGGGTCAGACGGAACCCCAGAAATGAAGCGCAGACATATGCAGAGTTATGACTGTGTGTACTTCTCAGCATCAGCCTCTGCTCTGGCACACGGGCTCCATTCTAAAAGATGACTCTGTGTAAAACCATCATCATGTATTTTCATATAGATGAGCTATGGCTACCTGCGCTTCCAGCCATGCTTTTATTAATGGGGAGCTGTCAGGAGTGGGATGCTCTGCATATTCGCATATTAAACAGGCAGGGGGGATGGGGGTGGGGGGATGCCCAGTTTATGACCGTTTGATATAAATCAGCTTAAAGCATCTCTCCACCTCCTGCTCCACCTCTTTTCTTCTGCTCTAAGGACAAGCCTTTCATCCCCCCCCCTTGCAACACAAGTCTCTCCATCTCTATTTGCCTCCGCTATGATGCTCGTTCAACTGGTTCCTCTCGAAGCGCATTAGATCCCGAATACATTTCTCTAATAAGACGCGGGACAATGACACCTTTTTAACTAAATGGCGCGCCGAGCTCCGTCCGCTTGCCTAAACAGAGTCGAAACAGCGTCCCAGCTGTCCTGGTTTAGTTGAGTTATGAAAACCGTGGCTGCAGCGATTAAGCAGATAAAATTTAATCATAAAAATTTCTTGAGACTGCCTCTGTTTATGACTGTGTGCTTATTAAAATGCAACATGTTCCACTACATTTGGATTCATTTTCCTCGTCATAACGCTGCGCCGCTGCTATTTTGTTTTCTGCTCCAGTTAAAGAGTTGAGATGCTATATAATCAAGGGAGGGATAAACAAAAGTTAAAAAATACAAATTGCAGCATATTATGTCAGCAGTATTCTCACGATTGGATGAAAAAGTAGAATTCTGTATGAAAACATTGATTTTCTGTACCCTCGGGTGATTTGTGGAGCACAGCCCTTCAATAAATTTGAAATTTGGCTCCATTTCTCTTCTTGTGAACAGATCATGATTTAGGATAACTGCTCAACACATTAGATGATTGATCAGGGGATCCTTTTCACGGTATTGTATGTGTTTCTCCCTTAAGTAACCGGCATTGCTTGAGCAGGAAACAGAACCAAGGGAAGGAGATACGAGTTAAACAGAGACACTGAAATTGAATATTAAGCTGCAACTTTCATTTACCGTGACCCGGCTCTGGGGATCCCGAGACTCCAGGGCTTCACACATCTTAAATAAAAAAAATGGCAACAGCTTCTTGTCTTAACACTCCTCCATCAGCTCAGTTAGCCATGCTTTTAATAAAGTCTTAAATCCTGTCAAGACCCTGTAGAGGTACGAGCTTTAATGTAAGTTTTTTTGCTCCATGTTTCTCCTCGTTCATCATTCGAACATATGGATTTGTGTATACGCATCAAACATGACTCGCATACAACGCGACAATTAATGCCAGACTGGATTTGGATGGGAGCAGTCGGTGTAGCTACCCGTGTTGCGAACATGCTGCTTTATAAAATACCCATTCCTCCTAAAAAAAAAAAAAAAAACCCCATCTCAGAATGACATCTGCACCGTGGCAGTTTGGGTAAAGTACACAGAGCTTGCATGGCTGCAGTGCTAAATGGAGCATTGTGCTGGCACCTGTCCCAAGGCAGGGCCCGGGCTGGCGGCGTGCTCGCGACGTGCTCGCTCAGGCATGGCTGCGACACTAAACAGTTTATTTCCCCCACAGACGACCAAATTATAATCGCCATTTAAAAGAAAGAGAAAACAAGGCGAGCAGAGAAGGGAAAAAAAAAAAACCTAAACATATTCCTCATGAGAGGAGAGTGCGAGGCCTGGCATGATACGACTCTAATCATATCTTTAGCCTGATAATGATCCTGACATGTTTTGTTATGGCTCGTGATACCGATGCCTCCTCCGCTGGCTTTAGGCCATGTCACTGACAAATCATGTGGGGGGGATTTAACCTTTTCTCTGTTTATCTTGTGTGTTTTCTTCTTTTTTTTGCTCTCATCATCTCGCTGTCTGGTGCTCCTCCTCCCTTTGAAGTGGCCTTGATAATGGATGTCCACAGCAGTATGGATAGGATGCTGCCCAAATGGTAAAGTAGCTGTACAAGCGCTCTATATGAGCTGCTTCTGTTTTATTAGCTTCACTTTACAACATTTTTTCTTTGATCATGCTGCAGGAAAACACACACACTGCTGTCAAGATATGGAAACAATAAATTTGACTTTGATGAATGCAAACTCCATCAATCTTATCTCCTCTTTAGTGGTTTAAGATTTAGGACCGAGCGGGTCAGGATGCAGTGATGAGGACCAAGTTCTACATACAGGATAGGAACAAACAAGTCTTGCCAAATACTTTCCAAACAACAATGGTCTATAAATTACTGGCTGCGTCCTCTCCATCCCCCCCTTTTTTTTTTGCTGCTGTTCTTCTGCACTCAAGGAACAAATACAGCTCTTGATTTTTTTGGGGGGAGAGGTGTTATGAATTACCCAACATGCTTCTGGATTGATGCCCCACCATCTCTCGTTTTCCGACCTCGTCCGGCTACGTGGAAAAGCTAAAGATTAATCAGAAACACGGTTGCTTCGGTGAGCCAGACAGCCCCTATAAAATTAGACTCCATGATGACTTAGATTTGTAGTTTTTTTACATCCATTATTTTAATCCCACACGCGCCCATCTATCCATGTGTCATTCTGTATTTCAATTTCTGCTTGTTTTTATAGCTCCCATTGAATCCTAGTTTCCCCAAAGAGATGTTTAGCTGTTCAGGGCTCTTGGAGAGAGCGTTCTTCTCTGTGTGGCGGCCCGCCGTGTCTAGCTTATGCATGTTTAATGTTGTTGAACATGAACGCACAGTCAGCCCGTCATAAACATGGCAGCTGGGACACATAAAAGGTCATAAACCTGTCAATGAAATTAGAGTGGCATGTCCACCAGTGCCAGTTTACCCACACAACACCTGCTTGGAGAGGAGGATGGGGAAGAATATTTCTCATCGCTATCACCGCTGTCCCACAATGCATTGCTGCGCCGCTCGCCCGTAAACGTGCAGCCGAAGGATCGGCGATGGCTGTGAGTCACTGCTTTTAATACCTGCCAACGAGAGGCTGTTGCATCACTGCGTTGAATATGCATGCACGTTAAGAGTGTTTCGCACAAAGCACATGCTGCTCCCTTTGAAATTCACTGAATTTGGTTAAACTGCATCGGAGGGATATTTGTATTTAAATCTATGGCAAAATAGATTAATTGGACCAGAACGTCCTTTTTATCTTCCGACATGTGTGGGAGGACCGGGAGAAAAGTGCCCACAAGTGTGATCTTCACTTTTCAAGTTAACTGTGTGTGCTCGCAGCTGCCATGGGGCAAAAATAACACTCTCCTACCACACCATTATTCATTCAACTCCATTAATCATTAGAGCATTATCTGGCATGTGAAAATTCACTCGCTGATAAGGAATGCATGACCCCAATATGAGATTTCCGGCTATTGTAGAGCTAGACTAATTGATCGCGGTCTGTTTCTGGGACCAGCTCTTGGTCTCTCTCTCTCTCTCGCTGCCACTCTGGTTCGCCTCGTCTCTCTCTCTTTTTCTCTCTCCGCTTAAATCACTTTCTCCCTCTTAATTTATTTATTAAAGACATGTTTGGATAACTCAAAAAATCTCCACCGATTTAATTTATTACCTTTGCCGTTCTACAGTCGAACAAGCCAGCTGCAGGAAAACGGTAAATCTGTAGCGCACGTCTTTCTTGTTTCTGTTCCAAAGCTGTAACAAAGCATTTGTTTGCGTCTTCTTCGATAGTGGATTTTGGAGAGCTGGACTGTTCAGTGCCTCAAATTGAATTTTTTTCTCTCTCTCTGTCTCTTAAGGAAGACTGGCTGGTTATTAACACATCACAACAACATGGGTGGATGATTTTTCAGTGACCTGTGTCCAGACTTTTTCTTATTATTGCTGTATTTTAGTACTATTTTTTTTTTTTTGGTAGCAAAACAAAGACACCTGAGTCAAATGGTTCAGAACAGGCACAAGTTTTGGCACAAATTGTCGTTCTACTCTGTGTATCTGGTTTTAAATAATGTATACCAACAATAGCCATGGCTTTCGTTATTTCTTTTGAATTTTAGTCCAATTTAGTCGCTTTCTTATTGTTGCTTTCAGTTTTGATCCATGTGGTGCAACAAGATTAAGCAAGACTTTCCCCAAACCAGATTCTAATTCATGATCATTAGTGGATATGACTTACAATAACCCTATTATTTATATTTTAATATTTTCTTGTCAGGTAACCTCTAGTGAAAAATTGTCTCCAAACCATTTTTTTGAGAAACACAGTCTTCTTCATGTCTGTGAAGATTCTCAGTCGTCCAAACATCTTAAAGGATCTCAAGCAAGTCCAGTTGCTACGATTAATCTACCAGAACAGTCTTGTTTAAGTTCAGCAACAGAGCAGGAAGTGGCCCCTTACGTAATTTTGCCGTACAGTGTGATTAACTCCTCTGCAGCTAATTTTTAAAAGCACTGCTCTTGTGTAGGTTTAAGGACTTTTTGGATAAGAGTTCTAAAGAAATATTACGCCTTTTCATTCATTCGTTTTTCGCTCTTGCGTCATTAGACCCGGCGAGCTCATTAATGATGATGAACACATTTTGACATTTCCTCTGCATGGAGGTGTACAGCACACGCTTTTGCAAAAAAAAAAATAAAGAAAAACACCTGCGACCTGGCTCGTACGTGTGATTCACATGTTCTGGGTTACTTGTGAAAGCTGTCGAAGGGAAACTGACAGGAAAAGTGTGGTTACTTTTTTGTCTTTGAACCTTCTATTATGTCAAAGGAAAGTTACTGTTAATGTCACGCTGCTCTGTTATGTGTTACCACTGAAAGACAGTTTCTGTTTTTTTCCCCCCCTTAGCTGACCTCATTCAAACAGAGAAGTGAGTTTGCGTGAAAGTGTGTTCGTTCTGTTGATGTATGCGGGTGGTCGAGTGTAACATGATTACATAGCAGTTCCCGCTTCTTTTCTTTTTTCTTTTTTCTTTTTTGCACTGACCACCCTGTGGTCTTCCCCCGGCCATGGCTACAGAGCAACCAATTTTATGTGGTTTGTGGTCAACAAACAGCCTTTGACCTCAGAGAGCGGCTGCCGTATCCATTGTGTCACTTCTGAGGGCAAGGGTGGAAACGCCAGACAGCCGGCTCTGATTGAGTTACTTTAGGCCTCAGCTCTATTACCTACTCCTCTCTTGTTTTGTTGAATTATTTAATAGATGTCCACAGCATCCCAAGGACAGAGATCTAAGAGCTTAAATCACTGGACAGCTCTTTCTTTAAAGGAAAAAAAAGAAAAGGGGGCTGAAATAACTGCACGCTATCGAGTAACAAAATGAATATTAGTTTTGATTAACTGTGAGTGAGCTTTATGGAGCCATTATGTATAAATCAAACCGTAACGTGGCTGATACTGGATCGTTGTATTGATTATTGTATCGTTTCTTGTGAATGAGTAAGTTCCTGTAATGTCAGAAATAATCTATATCATTTTTTCACACTTCATCGTTTTCATCATTGCGTAGTAACGGATCTCCTGACAGGCGTCGTCTCGGCACAGAGGAGCGGTGTCTCCGACTGTAAACGCTACTGTAAGTAATCTGCGCGTTAATGTAAACTTTGGTGAAGAAAACTTCAACGAGACGAAGCTGCTACTCGATGGAGGGAGTTGGCTGATTTATGACGCCGAGGCACGTTTCCAGGCGGGCCTGTGAGGATCCAAGAAAACTTTTCAACACATGGCTCAATTGCTTGCAGGTTAAATGACAGTGGAATAGCCAGGCCGTTAATTTCCTTAACAGATCCAGATGTTGGGAGTGTGACAGAGTAGGACTTAGGTTTCACAGACGCATGCTCGGGATGGCGTGTCGGCGCTGCCTGATGAGGTGTGTGTGTGTGTGTGTGTGTGTGTGGTACATACAGTAGTTGCAGCGTGCATCCATGTGATTGTTTGAGTATTTTTTTTTTCTTTAAATAATTTCCTCTGTCTCCTCTCGATAAAAAAGCATTTTGGAGCATATCTTTTTTTTATATGCATTGTAGGTGCCAAGGAGAAGTACCCACGCTCACCGCATTGGTGAGACATTATGCGGCCATTCTTCTTCACGCATTCAGCCAAGTTGCTTGGCAAACTGAAGCAATGCATGTCTCCGTCTGCAAAGGCCTCCGATACAATGCCCATTTGCTGGTAATGGCAATGGATTACTGTATTGTATTCTGTTTATGATCTGCATTGATCGCTTTCCTTCTGCTCTGTGCACTGTGCAATGTCATTTGCCCACTCACATTCAGACATCCATTTTCCTGAGCAGCCTTTTTATATATTTATATATATACATATATATATACGAAGCATTTACCCAGCTGCAAAACAGATCCTTGAAATCCTATTCAGAATGTCAACATGAGACTTTTCTGTCGAGAAGCGTGTGTTTAGACAGGCATGAAATAACATGGTTTAGATATTTCATGTCCCACTAAAATTATATCATCAGACATGACTGTCCTTTGCTCCGAAGCTAAGCGACTAAAGCGCCGCTTTTCCCTTCATGTCGATCTCATAGGCTTCACCATCTGTTCTCGCAAACTCTTTAAAAAGGCGAAACGCAGTACGGGCGACTCAAAGCTGCGGTGATCCCACCCCCGAGTGAGTAGGCATGCTGTTGTTGTGTGTTTAAGTCTGAGTGAAAAGACTGACGATGTTTTAAAAGATTATCAAAGCTGCTAAATTTTCGTTTCTTTTTAGGCATTTTTAAGGCCTCTTGAGAAACCTACGATTTGTACTTTTGCTTCAAAAAATATATATATTTGATGCAAAACAGACGCTTGTACTAAACATGTTATTAATATGGAGTCTCCATGTTCTCCCCGTGCAGCGTGGGTTCTCTCCGGGTTCTCCAGCTTCCTCCCACAGTCCAGAAACATGTTGAGGTTAATTGGTGATTCTAAATTGTCTGTAGGTGTGAATGTGAGTGTGCTTGGTTGTCTGTCTCTAAGTGTAGCCCTGTGATAGACTGGTTACCTGTCCAGGTGAACCTGCCTTCACCTGAGTCAGCTGGGATAGACTCTAGTGAGGATTAAGGTTTATAGATAATGGATGGATGGATATTATTAATATAACTGTAAGACGTTCTCTTAAATATGCATAAGCAGATATAAATATGAACATCACCCACCATATAATGTGTAATAAATACATCATGTATCAACAACCATATTGATTATTAACACCTATATTTGCGCTGAACTTCCGTTTCCTGTAACTTTGCACGAAAAACTCATTTTCGTTTTCATTCATTTTCGTTTTCGTTCATTTCTTTCATTCTTAACCTGCTCTTTTACGCATACCTGTAGTTGTACATCGTAGCTAGACACTCATTTCTCATCTCTAGAACCTGTTTCACTTTATTTTCTCTTGAGTACTTTCACCACAGTCACATTCATTGTATGTGTTCACATACTTGGCCGACACAGCTGATTCTGATTCTAATTATCGACTCTGATCATTCTACCGTGAGCTTTTTGTTTTGTTTTGTTTGACGTCACACATGCCTTATCTGAAATAGCATGGACAGCGTGTGTGTGTGTGATCATGTGTGTGGGTGTTCATCTGTGTGGCTGCATACGTGAATGTCTGCATGTTGGCTGTTGGGTCGTTGGCTCCTGTTCATTATATTTTCATGAGGCATGCAGCATAAAGCGGACTATCCCCCCCCTCTCCTCCCTCACCCGCCCCTCTCTCCCCTCCCTCCCCACTCTCTTCCCCCTCTCACTCACTTACCCCTCTCCTACCTCAACCTTGCCCTCTCTTCCCCCTCTCCTCCCTCACCCGCCCCCTCACATGCTCCCCTGTTGCCCTCCAGTCCAATTCACTCTCATGGCAGTGCGCTGCTGCAGTACTCCCTGCTGGCTGTATATCATCCCAACCTTCCTCTCACTGGGTTTCCTGTTTGTTTTTCCAGATGCTCTCTCCCGTCTCTCCCTCTGAGACTATAAGGAAACGATTCTTAGAGCAGAGCAGCGCTGGACACACGACTTGGCTTCTTTAAAGGAGGATGAGGAGGAGGAGGAGGTGGCCGGGTTTCTCTGAATCAATACAGCGGCTCTTCAATCTCGAGCAAGGAAGCTGAGTGGTCAGGAGACTGTTGCACATATGGTTGTTATGTACTGAGGTTAAGTGGATGCATGCTCTGCACATATTGACAGTACAGAGTGCATATAACTCTTATGCAGCACAGTCACCTAAATCCTGGGCTGCTCCTCGTTGGAAGGCTGAGACATGGCCACTACCGCCTGATTATGTCATGCACAGATGAAAATAATAGACTCCTGTTTGATCAGTGGATTCCGAGGGAGCGTTTTGTAATTTGTTGTGACTTGGATCATCGGAGCAGTGTTTGATTTGCTCAGTAGCTCGTCTTCACATCACTCAATTCCCCGCTTAGACGCTCTCCGCAAGGCTGTCTGATTGGGCTCCGAATGTTATTGTTTCCAAATGGTTATTTATGCTCTAATGCAGCCTCTGAGGAACTCCATCAGTCCTGCTTCCCTTTGTCACGCTCACGGTCATTACCAATTTTTTTTTAAAAGCAGCGTCTCGAGGAGGTATTTGGCTGTGATTCCCTGGACACTCTGAGAAAACATATAATTATCAATAATGTGAACGGCCCCCTTTTACGGTCCCGTTTGAGCTGATAGTAAGTGGCTGGCACCGGCCATTCTCATCAGAGGGAGACACTAAAAAGCAAAAGTTCACTGCAGCGGGTTTTGATGAGAGTGTAGATAAATGATAGGTGAACATAATACAACGATCCCAGGAGTTGTTGAGATGTGGGTGTACTTTGCAATCTACAGATTATTTCCAGGCACAGTCATGTCTCAGTAAAGATTGGCAAAGTTCTCCACACCAACCAAAGGCCACCAGTAAAGTAGAGTTTAAAGTGTCCCGCTGTAACACCATTAATTATTATTGGCGTTTAAGAGGATGAGCAGGTCTTGTAGGCATACAGGGATGTGACAAGAAGAAGAAGAAAAAAAAAAGATAACCTGTAGGCGCTCTTTGGTGTTTGTAGAGAAGGTTTCATAGTCAATAAATTGGTCATGTAAAAAGTCTCCACTTGAAATTTTCAGCCCCAATTCGCAGCATGAAAGCCTGGGAAAAAAAAAAAGAAAAGAAAAAAAGTTGGATGTTAATAAAAGAACAGTCATTAGGTTAGATTTAATTAAAAAAGGCAGTAGTGTTGCTTCATATTTCCCCTTCTCTCTGTGTTTCCCCCAGAAAATGATAAAGATTTAATCCAATTAGCTCAGCACTGTTTCACCAGACTGCAGAAGGGAATAGACTCTAATTGGGCTGAAGACAATTAGCTGAATTAATTCCAACAGAAGTCGGAGAATATCGCCAGATTTTAAACAATATTCTCTCTGCCAGCTTTCGCCAGACGCTCCCTCGTTTTATTTTATTCAAACAAGACGACGCGAGTTATGTTAAGCAGCGGCGTAACTGGCTCATCTCTTGTAAAGCAACTGCTTAGAACATATTTATTCATGTTGGTGTGCTTTTCATTCCCATTGTAAAATAATTATCCGTATTAGCTGTTGAGGACTGAAATAACAGATTTTCTTCAAGATCCACGAGAAGTGATAGACGCCACTTTTTAAAAAAAAATTGCAATGATGTTTTTTTTCTTTTTGTAATTAATGCCCGGTGCTTCCTGCCACACCGACTCAACACCCCCCAGTTTGGCACTCACAAAAACGTAGATATTGAACGGAGAGTGCAGGACGTGCACACGGAAGGCCCTTCGTTGGATCAAAGATCAATAGACCAACGACGAGGTTCTCCGAGCAGACTGGTTTACCTCCCGCCTCCCCCTCCACACACACACTTTTGCTCTTCTAAACAAATGCATTTCAAACAGGCTCAGGGAGCACCCCTGCTAACAATGACAAACGACAGCACATGGAGTTTTCTCTCTCTATTAACATAAAGTAATATAAACCGAAGGACACTAGTCTATAGAGAGAGTTAGGGGCTAATGTTCCATATCAGATGTGGACAATGTCAGGACTGAATACAGATTAGGCTGTGTCCTTCTCTCCCGGGGGGAATTAAGGGGTTGACACCATTCTAGCTGCCAAGTGTATTATTATAACATGTTGGTGCCAGGCCTGTCTTCCCTGGACTATTAACCCCACTGTCCCCAAAGCACTCTCCCACTGTCCCTCAAAACCATAACACCCGATAGCCTTTCGCCATCTGCGGCAGCCCGTCGCACTTTACCTCTCTTGCCCCCCTTCCTAACTTACCGCTAAGACGCTTCTCGGGCCTCCTCCTCGCAGTTATTATATTACGCCAGTCCCCGTAAGCTCGGTTTATTTAATGCCCCTCGTTCTCATTCAATGTCATCGGTGTATGAAGGGGTCAGAGTTTGATGGGTGCAGCGTGGAGTGACTGAACCCGTGCACTTGCAGAGAGCAGTAGGAGTTGCAACGCCGTCAGCTTGATCTGTTTGCTGATGATAGATTGCTGTCCATTTTCGGTATTGGTAAGGCTCATTGCTCATGAGGTATCAGGTGGGTGGAATGATTATCGGAATAGCGACGCTTTGTAGAAAGCGGAAGCTGAATGTGTCCTCTTGCGGTTCCGTGGGTGTTTTCTTATGCAATCTGGGTAGAGGTTGCTAGAGCACCTTTCTACATGTGTCATTGTGTGTGTGTGTGTGTGTGTGTGTTTTGAAGTTTGATCAAGGTGAAATAGTTGACATCAAGCTCTGTTTTTACGACTCTACGTAGAGAATATTCCACGAACTCTCTTACAGGGATAATGAAACGGTTTTAAACCAACTATTTGGCATTTTAAATATCTGGCAGATGTAAACACTTTCCTGGATAAAACTTGTAGCTATTGTAGTATTTGAGCTGGGTTTTATGTGAGTTCCTCGCTTTTAAAAGTGACCTTTTACTGATAAAGTATAAACTTATCAGCGTGGTTCGAGACAAAAAATAAAAATCATGAAAAAAAAGCACATATAAAGCAAAATAAGGAAACACATGTTTAAAAGCTTTCTAGGAAAACCTGTCCTGTGTAAAGATGCCTTGTGATTACCAACGCACTTCTGTGCATCGATAGCGGCATCAGTCTATCGGCGTCAGTCTATCGGCCACATCCATCGGCGCGTTTCCACACGACCACATGTTGCCTGTTTTATTAGGTATTGTAGCTCCTCCTGTAAGGCACCTACCCCTCCGCCGTTGTTTTCACAACACTGGAGCAACACGGTGGCCTCCGCACACAGGAGCCAGTGTGGCTTCTGTTACCACTTCTGTGTTTGGGCACTTTAATTGCCACCACACATGGAAACATATTACGCTGGGTGATGAGATGCCGGTGCTGGAAAATTCCATGCAATAATGCCTGTGGGTGTCGGTGCCATGTGAGCGATAATGTGTGGGCAGAGGCTTATTTTCTCTTTAATACGGGCATGCCCACACTGGCACCCACAGAGCCCCCGTTTGAGCTCGGTAATGAAAGAAACAAGCCGTCATGGAGGCTGGGGTTTGAGGTGTTGTTAAAGTCTTTGAGGTTTTCTCCCTGTGGGCCTCTGTCTGCTGCCCCGAATAAGAGGGGCTTTGTTAGATCAGCGACAGAGGCTTTGGTGAGGCTTGTTGGACGGGCCTTCCTCCGCTTGGATTCTAGGCAGGCTCAATCCTGTATATAACTAGCACATTTCACCTCCCATCTCGCGCTGTCAGACGCAGAGACAGAAAGATCGCACCCAGACGTACACGCCCACGCACATTTCGAGATATCTGATACAGTTCAGCAACAACAGGACTTTAGTAACGTCACAGTGCCAGACGGAGCTCATATAGGTCATTCACATTTTACTCTGAGTATGCAAACCTAGTGAGAGGAGCAAATGTAAAGTAAAGCACACAGAAACACAGTTTTCCTCCTTCAAACCAGTTCCTCTTCTTCCTTTAAACGTTCACCCTAGACCCGGCATTGACTGGACTCCGCGCTGACCTCTCCACATTCCTTCTGTCCAATCACGGCATGGCTTGCTGACCCATCCGTATCCCCTCTTGACCAATCAAAAGTGCTTGTGAGCGGCCAGCAGGAAGATGTCAGCATTCCTCTCCTCTCCTGGCAGGAAGTCAGTCTCCTTAAAGGCCTGCTGGGAAACGCTTTCCTTCTTCCCTTCTTTTCCTTTTCGCCTCCCCCCCTGACAAACAGTGATAAACTGGTCATTAATATGGCTGCCATTCTGCCAAACAGACCCTTCTTTGTCAACTCAGAGTCCCTTGCGAGCGAGAGATCTTCCAGGGCATGTCATTCTTCATGTCGCCTCCGTCTCAAACTCCCCACCCTTGACCGCTCAGTGGTGCAACCCCGGCACAGCAGGAGCATGTCAGCCATATGTCTCCTTCTTTACTTTCTCTCATTTTTCTCTTGGCTGTCTGCGGTGCCCTCTGAGCTCCTGAGGTAATCAGGATTTACCTGGCTGTGTTAAAATCATCTACGCCGCTCGAAGAGACGGAAGACAAGCATATTTCCATGTAGCCCTACATGAACAGTTTGGACGGTAGCACGCCTCGGCATTTCATTCTGAAACACGAACCACAGAGCGGTCCCTCACCACTCAGGCTCGGTGTCTGCTCGTTCAATTTTCTTTCCCCCCATTTACTTGAAAACTTCTTGTGGAGGGACCAGATTGGTTTGGGTTGGATAGCAGTTATCGCTGCATGGAATCAAATAAAATATCAACGTCTCCACTGTCGGGGTAGTCTGCCAATACATGTCAGTGCATGTGAAGGGTGAGTACAAAGTTGAATAATTTAAAATAATGAGGTGACAGTGCTGCATTTGAACCAAAGAGTAAAGTTACAGCGTCACATCGCTCAGCTTTTTTTATAAACACTGAATAGTGCTGTGTCAAACACACTGCTTTATGAGGAGCAGTGGAGTTCTCTTAGTATTGCATCTGATGGTCAGCTATAAATGTACAGAGGATGTGTCTAGCCAGTGGTGGTGGTTTGTGTGTGTGTGTGTGTGTGTGTGTGAGTGTGTGTGTGTGAGTGCTTAGCGGGCAGTAGAGGGGCTTGGGGCAGTGCCATGCCCCCTACAGTAGTTTATCTTGGGCTTGTACATGCCCCCCCTTGGCGGGGTCGATCCTCGGGGCGCCCTGCCCCAGTACAGCTCCATTAGCGGGTGTGCTAACCTTGCAACAATGCTGTGACACCCTCGTTTTTCATCAGGCCTTGCCTTCAGCCTTCTTTCTTCCCTCAGCCCAACCCCAGGGCTTTCCAGATGAGACAGAGGTGAGCGGGGCTCTCCGGCCCAGCTGTAAGAGACAACCCTCCGCCACGCCAGTCAAAGAAAAATATACTCCACGTAGTTATTTTTTTTAGAGTCTGTAACACACACAGCCGGCACAGTCAGGCTCACACTTAACTTTTATCATGTAGCCTTTAACACAGGCATGCGTAGATGAATACACGCCATATTCTGATTTTTAAGTCAGAGATTCAAGTGAGACAACAAAAAAAAAAGGCTGCATTTCGATTTGCATGATTCTTATCTATATTCATGAGCAGCGAGTGTCATTGAATGTGGATGAAAGAGCCGTTCAACCTTTCCATGTATAGTGGAAAAACTGACTGCTCCCCATGTCTTCATCCTCTCATAAAAGAAACATTAAAGACGCTGCGCTCCCCTTTGTCCAAAGTGTAACAAAACGATCCCGGCTTGCTCGTACTCCTGTTGTGCCTTGTTTTTTCCTCTCTTTCTGTCCCTTCATCTCAAGTTAAGTGTGAGTCCTTCAAAAATCTCAACTTTAGACAAGGAGCAGTTAGGTTGAGATTATTAAGGGTAAAGATTGTGTGGCGGTAAAGGCTCAGCGTGCGGTACGGCGCTCTTTGAATTAAAGACATGAGACATGTTTACATTTTAGCACTGAGAGCCGTTCTGTAAATGAAATGCAGATGACATGTCCTGTAAAATCGATTTAAGACAAGATCTCTAATCACCATCAATCACGTCATCGCCGCGGAGACGTGTCTGGCAGCGCTGTCTCACAGCTCTTCTTTTTTTTTTCCCCCCTCCCATTCATGCAGATCACACTTCATGAATACATTTATCCAGGATGACCTTAATGGCCCAGTTTCATGTGGGTGTAAAAGGCTGCAAGTATTTTAACTCTGAGGTTAAATAAGGCCTAGGGCATCAAGACAGATACGTGCTCGGAGATGATGATGAGATTTTAAACCCGGTGAGCGACTTATCAGTTTTCCATGTTTTTGTATGTCTTCTTAATGACCTGCTTCCTTTTGCAGGATAGTAATTCGGCATCCTCTTAGTCGCAGCTGTGAAAACTCTGATAACCTTAAAGTCGCTGATGAACTTTCACCTCCAGCGTCCCTCTGAGACATTAGAAGAGGTTTTTCTGCTCAACATTCCACAAGTGGCGAACAGATAGCGGCGACGGTTTTAGACTCGGGGTGGTGAATTTTGTGTTGCCGTGCTAGAGAGTTGGATTTCCATCAGTCCTCTGCGTCGTTATTTATTTGGGCAGCTACGCAGTCATCCGTTCTTTCCTTTCTCTCCGTCGTCGTGCATGCTCTCTCTGTGAAAAAGCCTCCCCTTCTTGGCAGGTGTTTTGCAGCTATGCTCCGCGCTTCTCTGTACATAATCAATCTACGCAAAGCTTTTTGAAGGCGGCAGGACCAGAGAAAGCGAGGGCCCCGCCTGCCTCCCTAACACGCACGGATGATTAAATGGATGTAATGTATATTCCTGCCCGTTTTGGCCTCACTGTATTTTGTGTTGCATGTCTATTCATCCCAGACACCGCTGCGATCCATCATATACGCTGCTGATGGATATCCGTGCCCTTCCTAAGCTGCCCTGGACACATACTTATTGTATCCTTTTACTGAGGCGGAGTGATGAACTCATGTGGCCCTGGTACTACAGTGGCAGATACTCAATAGGTGAATGAGCGAGGGGGGTTATAAAAAGCTGAATTACAGCACGCGATACCCACCACACTGTAAAGCTGAGTGCGGGAGAGAAAGAAGGATGAAAAGACATGAATAACATGACAAATCAAAGTGCTCTGAAATGGCAAAATCTCCGAGGAATTACATGGTTGTTACAGTTCTTTACTTGAGCAGGATGAATGAATTAGTTTCTTTTTTTCCGCCACTCAGGATTGTCTGTGATAAAACATTCAATCAGAAGTAGCCCTGGGTGATACTATTTTAGTGCTGGGTGCAGTGTCCTCCTGCATTCTTCTTTCTAGGGAATTTAGCCTGATTTATGGCGAAGCCGGGGCTACATAGACGAGGGTTTTCCTGCTGCTACATGGCTGTAATGAAATTCTCCGGCACACAATTCAAAATTTGTCATTGAAATGATAAAAGAACTAATTAGAGCTCGACACATATGGAGTTTTGTGATTTGTAAAAACGTACCTCCGTCCATTAATCTCCATCATTTTTAATACATTAGGCATTTAAAGGTGGGGGGGGAGGCGGAAAACATACTTGAACATTTCATGTAGATAAATTAAAAGCTTAAAAATAAATATGACCTGTGCTGAGAGGAAGGATTTGTACAAGTGTAATGAATAAGGGCTAAGCCTTTTATCTGAGGACCTGCCACCCGCTAGCTGTTATCAATAAAATAATCAGATGTAGATAAAACACTCAGATCTCTGCGAGTTTCACACACGCACACACAAAAAAAACCCTCTTTCAATCCTTTAGGCACTAGATTTAGCACATATATCCCACTCCGTATCACAAATAGTGGAGAGGCTCGGGCCAAATCTGATATTAGTGTGCCGTCTCCGTCTGGCGTGCGCTGTTTAAGTTTAAGAGAGGAGAAGCACCCTCATCAGCTGCAAATGTAGATGTAAGCCCCCTAATAAGGAGGCTTAGGGACTGATATGAAAGGGCCACACAATGAATTAGCTCCTGATTATTTGCGATCATGGCAGCGTAATCTTTCATAAGCTGCCTTTTTTTTTTTTTTTCTTCCCCCCCTCCTCTCTAACCCGGTGCTGAACCTTGCTTTTACCCCACACCGCCGGATTGACCTGACTCACTGCTCTCCTGCTTGAGGGCTGAACTGATAAGCAGAATGGTATGGAAAGACTGAGCTGCTACTATATATGGAGAGGAATTAGAAAACCCTTCTCTTGCCGACTTTGTGTGTAGAATGTTCTTTGCATTGATTGCCCTTCGCAGACCAGCGCATGCATCCTGCTCCATCTGGGGGGGGGATGTGAGACGAAGCATCCTTGGATGTATGTATGTATGTGAGGGGTGAGGACAGGGACAGGTGTGGTTGGCAGGTTTACTCAGGCGACCTCGGCGCGCCCTAAAGAGCGCGATGCCTTCGCGGGCACAGGTGCGGTTGGCAGTGAGCTGCCGGGTAACAGTGCACAGTGGGTCCCATGCAGTCTCACCAGCCGGCGCGCCCTGGCAAGGAGCCGTGTCCTTCGCCTCCTCCGCCTTCACGGCCACAGATGTATGAGAGTGTGATGACTTAATTCTCACAAGCTGTGTGTGATTAAATATGCTCTGAAAGTGATTACGAGTGTAGCACGTACAGAATGATGTGCGAGTGTTGGTCCCGTTGTACTTTTTTTTTTTTTCAACGTTTGCTCAAAGTCTTAAGCTGTGGGCAGGATGTCATAGCAGCACGTCAGCAGCAGCAGCAGCTCTGAGTGTGTCGATTAGAGGAGGTGCTCACTGCGCCTGAGTTGCAGGTCACAGGTTTTTTTTTGTTTTTAAGAAATGTTGAACCCAATGTACAGTTATTGTAGTGAAATGTAGTAAAATAGACTTGAAAAACATTGTTTATGATCATATATTGCGAGAATAATAACCATTTTCAGAGAAAAAGTTCTAAAAATCATTTTATCAAGGACAGGAATAACATTCACTGATGATCTATTTTTATGGCAAAAACTAAGACTATGAAAAAGTAATATTCCAATATAAACTAAATAAGGATTAAGACAGACAAATTACTGTTTTAATTCAATATCTTAGTCAGTTAGCTTCATGTATCTGTGCAATCCCACGCTGTAGCTCATGATTTAGTTTCTTCTGCTGCCCAAACATAGAGACGTGGACACCGAGCCTTTCCCCATGACCTTGCAACAGAATATTACCACACCTGTAACCATTAAAAACAAAGATAGAAACAGCTGTAGCCTTGAAATGGTTAGAGGAAAGATAAGATATTTAAAAAATGTAAACAAAAGCATCACAGTTGTGAAATAGACGAAAATTTGACTCGAACGAATACAGATTGTTGTCAGAAAAATTAATGAACATCACGGGCCAAATACTTTAAGCATCAAACGACAGAAAGAAAGAAGTGAAGAATTCAGGAGCGAAAGAGAGTGGAGGAGACCAAAAACTGAGCTAAAAGACAGCGATCCTGGACTTAGAGTCACCAGAAATTCAAAATGAATGTTGAAAAACAGCAAAGTTTTTTCCAGCAAGTTCACCTTGTCAGCTAGAAAGATGATGCTATGTGAATGTTCATAACTTGCTTCTCAAGTCCTGAAAGAGAAGAGATGCTGTACAGTTCACCTCTTTGTTTCAGCTCCCTTTCAGTGGACACAGTTCTAACATTTAACAACATTAGAGCCCAAAGTCCATTTCTATGCCTAATCTCCAGACCCATTTTCTGCCCCAGCAACCTTCCAGTGGCTAACATTTCCTAGACATTCATTACGATACTACAAATTAATGCCTTTTACAAGGATATTTGTTTGGTGCTGTGTGTTTTTTTTCTTCTTCTTCTTCCCCCCTTTGTGAGAGACAGTATCAAAGTGAGACAGTCATTATACAATAGCAGTCCGAGAGTTGTACATCGGAGATTTAAAATGTCCACGGGGGGATTGCCTCTTTGCTAAAGACACTCCTCACATCTAAAACTTCAAGGACACCCTTTAATTTAAAGATCTGCTATAAATGATTAATTTAATATTGATGAATATTTAACATTTCTTAATAAATTATTATGTATGCTATTAAGCACTACATGTATCTGCATAAGAAGGACTGCGAGCTCTTTGGATGGCTGACTCTTCTAAGCATGTGCATTTGTGTGTATGTGTGTGTGTGTGTGTGTGTGTGTGTCCATGTGTGTGCACCATGGGAATTGTCTTGCTCCGGTTGTATTTTGACATTTGATTTATGTTAGTGTGAAACCATTTTCATGCAAGCCATTATGCAATCTATAAAAGCGAACGTGTGGTTTTCAGTGAGCGCGGGGACCTGCTGCCGCATCACTGGCATACCAAGTGGCTCTTCTTCGTAAATTTCATTACACTATAGACACTGCTGCAGTTCTGACCATAAGCTAAAGGTGCCATTGGCTAATGAAGGGGGAGGCTGCGGCTAAGTGTAGATGGATGCTGGCACCACAGTCGCGGGGCGTTACGAAGTGGGCGTTGCGCGTTCGTCTCTGAGAGAGATGAGAGTCGACTGACACCGTCGCCTGCTTTGTCCAAGATGTGACTGCGGTTGACGGATTTGTAAATAAAATAATATCCATCTGCATAAATAAAAGGGGCTGGGAAGGAAAAACCAATGGGTGAAATAAGGGATAATTGCATAGATGGGGTGTCCGGCAGCCAAAAACAAACAAAAAAAACATTATGATTATGAATTACCCACTATTACAAAGTGCTTTGGCTTTGTTAAGAGCCGTACAGTTTCAGCTATCAATATTATAGGTGGAATTAAATTAGCATGAAATATTTAATTGATCTAAGAGGTCTAACAAGTCGTTGTGTTGGCATTTTAAAAAAAAAAAAAAAAGAAAAAAATCTTTGCATATTTGATGATGAAGGAAGTTTAATATGTACGCTGCTGAATAAGATTAAACGGCTTTAAAACAGATTGATCGGCCGATCACAAGCGTTTAGAAACAAACGGGAGGCCGAGGAAAGGTAGAAAGAACAGAGACAGAGCATCTTTTTCCTGTCATGACCTTGAATCACGACCTGAGATTCATTGGAGTAGTTTAGGTTCTTTGTCTCGCACCTATTTTGCTTTGTTCTCCTTTTTTTTTTTAAAAAAAAAAAAGCAAATTAATGGCATGTAAACAAACTAGCTTTACTGTGATAAGGTTCTTTAATTTTAGTTTTTCATCAGACCTTTTCTACTTCCAAGCACATCCTAGAGATACCGGCTGAATTGGGATTAGACGGAGATGTCAGGCTTTGATTACTGCATCATTCCAGCAGAGCGCCATTGTGAAGCCTGAATAACAGCACTACTCCAAAGTGCATCTTAATACCATAGCAGACTCCTTTAAATCAGTTTAAAGTCGCCTACACAGGCCTCAGACCCATTCATCTACACTCCAATCCCTCCGCGACGCTGAAAAGAGATGCCTTTTACATTGGAAGGCAATACAATGACAATTACATTATGGTGGCTGCACTTTGGTCATCCATGCGGCTGCTCTGACCCCAATGATTGGTTAAGCTCCGACTGCGTGGCTCAGCTGGGAGACAGAGGTGGTGCTCATGGCAGCTCCATTGTTCGGGCGGAGAACTTCTTTATGTGCAGCTGGTGTTGCCTCTGATGTGATTTTGGCCTCTCATCCTCACTTTGGATGATAAAAAGCTTTCCTTTAGGGGTTGACCGGACCGGCTTGCGCGCCCGTTGTGGGATGAAAGTTAGAGGAAGAAGCGTGGTTGGCTGCTTCACTAACAGGTGGCGTTAAATGGTTTGGACCAAAAAAAAACATTGTGAATCGGTGGAGCTTTTCCTTTCTCGTTTCCAAAAAGTCAGACTGACCAGATGATATGCACAAATGTTAAGCTGTTTTTTTTTTCTCACCTCCTTTTGCATCAAGTTACTTCGTCCTTATCTACACTTGTTCCTGTTACTGTGTCTTGAGCAGGTACATCTGATGAAGAGAGAGAGAGAGAGAGAGAGGAAAAAAAAAAAAAGGCCTCCTCTCTAATGCTCTACTTTTACATGCTTCTTCTTACACATACCTCCACTCCAGCAACACCACAAGATAGAGATAAGAGAGCGCTCTCTTCAACCACCCCTCTTCGGTTAGGTCACCATTTCCCAGAGTTACTTACTCAGTATCATATCACTGCGGTTTGGAAACAGAAAAAGCCCCGTAAACAGTCTGAAATAAACCACATATAACCCAACTGTCCCTCTTCAGTTGTAGAATATTGTTTCTTACTCAACCCGCGAGGCTTTCTCAGATTAAGCATCTGCCTGTGGTGCTATTTTGTATCTGGTGCAGCCTGTTCTTCCTTTCCTGTCAAACATACAGCGGAACACATAGGCCTGCTGTCAGGGAGTATTTTCCAGCAGCCAAAAGGTTTTTTAAGAAAGAGAGACAGAAGCCTCCCAGCATTCAGCCTGTTTGCTCCACACCTCTCAGAGCTCCGTGGTACGTGGGAGAGGAGCTGTCTGACAAGACCACCTCTCTTGCCAGACTCGGAGAGAGAAGGTGGGGGAGGATGAAAAGAGAGGGGAGAGAGAGAGAGAGAGGAGCCTAGAGACTCTTTCCCTAATCTTTATGTATTAACAAAAACAACATATTCACTCAAGCTTGCCAAAGCTTTCACAATCTCCTGAAGGAGGAGAGTCTTGGACAGGATTTGTTTATCTATCCGATAGAGATTGTGTGTGTGTGTGTGTGCGAGGGAAAGCGAGTGTAGCATGACTTTTTATTGGTTTGAGTGTGTCTAAGTTTACATCTATCAAAATGCATGTGTTGTGTCCAGACAGTTGAGTTTTAGACTGTAATTGGTTCATGTTTTTGAACTCTGTGCTCTCTGAATGGCGTCTAGGTAACAACAGTGTATGAATTTTTCATCACCGGGAGCAGCCGCGGCTCCTCGCTCCTCTCCGGGCAGATCTGTGTTTGTCTAAACTAAACTTAGGGTGACATGGCATCTGCATCTGGGTGTCAACAGGAGTGGGAGACTGTGGGGGAATTCATTAGCGCCCCCGATCCCTCAGCTCGGGATACTTGATGCACCTAATCTTTTGTATTTACGCCAGCTAGCACACTTTATTGTTACTCCAGATCATTCTTTTCCTAATGGGCAAAAGATCTTCTTCAAACCCGCCTTTTTTTCCCCTCAAAAGAACCGCATAAAGAAATCATTTTTTTGTCTTTAAGGAAAATATTTGATTTCTTCTTTTCTTCACATTTGCACCCTTCGAGCTTTGATTTTATCTACCTCTCTCCCCGCACGATTGCATTCCTTTTTTCTTCTCTCTCTCTCTCTAACCTTTTCCTTGTCTATCTTTCTCTGGCTGTGGTGATTCTCTGGGGCTCCTCATGTTATCCAGTCAGTTGATAGTGTATGCCTCCATGCATCACAGCTCCTAAGCTGTGATTGAAACATCAGACAAGGAGGACGGGGCCCTAGAGATCCCGCCGGCCTGACACCGCCTCTCAGCGCCAAGCCTTATCATACCCAGTGCCTGGCTCCCACACACATCAGGTATGCTCCACAGCACCAATGTATATTAATCAATGACAATATGATTACCTCTGAATGGGCCGTATACATTATTTAAAGCAGTGTCCCCTGGCTTACAGTACGTCTGCCTTTCAAATTAAACTCAGAGTCAATAATTAATGTTGAGATTAACTGAGAGCGCATTCAGAGGGCAGGTGTTGAGAGCACATGGACAGAGAGAGAGAGAGAGAAATTCCATGTGTGTGTGTGAGAGTGTGTGTGTGTGTGTGTGTGTGTGTGTGTGTGTGTGTGTGTGTACTATTGACATGGAGGCAGTCATGTGGAGGAGTGATCATGATCTTGGCCCCGTTCCCCCGAGGGATCATCTCTAACAGCCATGAGCAGAGACTGTAAACTTCCCCACTTGTGTTTGTAGAGACAATCTTTCCTCCCTCTCCCAGACATGACAGCAACAGAAGCCGAGGAGATGATGAGGTTTTTGTTTTTCTCACGGTGACGCGGGGGCCCGAAGAGTTATCTCCATCTCTCTGAGGCAAGGGGGTCATATTGTCTGAGCGGGAGCCTGGGCTTTCTCACACGTGGATGGACTTTCTGCACGGTTCAAGGCCCCTGAAATCTGTCTGGGTGATAAGCTGCCAGCGCAGAGGGGAACAACAGCAGATAGGGCTTTTAAAGCAGTTCAGCTCAACTGGAGGGCTTCTGTCTGCCTGCCAACAGCCTGATTACTCAATCCAGCTTTTCTGTTGCTCACAATCTGCCCAAAGAGCTCCCGAGGCAGGGCCTCACGGCTACCTGTCAATACCTGATACTGGCATAAATACTGCTGCTCCACAAAGACAGTACACGGAAGGTTACAGGAAGTGTAATCTCATGTAGCAGCACCTTCAGCTCTGAACAACCTCAAAACCAGCAGCCGAAGAGAAAAAAGGCTGCAAGGTCGGCTGTTGCGTTCAGTCCAACCGGTAAACTTTCGCAGCTTAAAAGGTGCAGAAATAACAAGCAACAGTTAGTCAACAAAAAAAAAAAAACAACTCGTACAGTAAATCTCCCTGGGAAGAAAATCCAAGGTATCGATGCTCGTTCAGTGTGAGAGAGGCAAGAGTCAGACTCATAACCACACAGCTACTTCCAAATCTCGTTCTGCTGCGTGCTCTGACGAGAATCTCTCCCAACTTCTGAGAGCGAGAGTGTGTCCTCAGCGATTACAGTAAGTGTGACCTCAAGCTTCTGTCAGCTTTGCAATATAAAGCATCAGTTAAAACAAAAAAAAGAAAGAAGGATATTTATTTGTGCTGTGTTTTAACGTAGGGTTTCACAGTATGTAAGCATAAATGTTGCAATGTGCACATGTGCAATAGTCACATTGCACAGAGGGCCATGTGACGTAGGATGAACAAACTCAAATTAACATCATGCTACAGCTTTGTTTGCTCGATACAAGAAGAAAACTCAGTCTGCTGTCAGATGTAAAGGTTCTTGGATACATTTAGAAGACACAGATTGTTGACATACAGGCAAGAAAAAGGAGCAAAACTTCAGAGAAAATAAAGATTTAGTTGCAAAAAGAAACATAAATTGTATGAAAAGATTTCAGCTCCAGAAAAGAATTTGTCGACCAAAAGTAGTCATTCTGTCGGACGTGTTTGCAATCGCTAATGTGTTTGATCATTTAAATCAGCGCCACAAAACTCTGTGTGACGAGCGCAAAGCCAGATCTGAATGCAAACTGTTTGGGATGCCTTTGCAAAGGGGTGTGCTATGAAAGAGAAGCTCCAAAAGGCTTTAACACATTTTTTTGTGTGGTTGTTTTCCATGCAGATGCCCCAAAAATCTGACACCAATCCTTCTAGAATGATTCAGTATTTCCAAAGAGAGTTATTAAAGTGAAGATTTGTGGAAAAAAATAAATAAATAATAGCACAATGTTAGTTTTTTTGTCAATATTTTTGTGCTTAAGTGAAAATTAAAACCAAAATAACCTTTGAGTATTTGAATAGCATTGATGTTTTGAGAAAATCTGTCATTTTTTACTTAAAAAAAAAAAGAAAAAAAAGAAAGAAAAACGTCTTGATTATTCTCAAATTGTCTTCTTTACATTTATGCTTATTTGCAAGTGCGCGTCAGTAATCTGAGCAGGTTCTAATCAAACTGTTTCTCAAATAACAAGTTAATCAGGTCAAAATAAAAAATCTCCTACAGTAAATCTCCCTGGGAAGAAAATCCAACCTACAGATGCCACTTCTTTTTGCAAATAAGACGGCACAAGAAAACTCTAGAAAAATAAAGAAAGTGACTGATTTTAATAATACCAGGCGATGTAATTGCAGTTAGACAGACAGAGAGCGCATTCTGTTTGAGCGGACCAGCCTGCAATAAAAGGATGAACATCTCAGTCATCGGCAGTCTGTTAGACACAAGCAGTCAGTCAAACATGAAACACATAAATCTTTTGAGAAAACATCCATTATGATTCCCAGTTGTTTCATTACCTGCACAATTACAGTGCTCAGTGCAGTAATTTAAGTAAATTGATTTTGGCTCTTGGAAATATAGACTGGGTTTAGCAAACAAATGCTCTCCACAAGTAAATTGCTTAATTTTCCACAGGCCTAAACCCCGGTTTAGGGTTTTGGTGGTTGAGATGCTTAGAAAATGTTGTATTTTATTTTTCACAAAGTGGAACGGAAAATACCTTCGCAAACACCCCTTCTTTACCCCCCAGCCCTTCACACACACACAAATCCCACACACATGCCAAACCACACACACACACATGTACACACACACACACTTGTGATCATCTCTCTGATGACCTCTGCTTTCAGTGTATGATGGATCATCCAGAGTTCCAGGGCATCTATTTTCCTGCCCGGGAAAAGACACCAACTTTGAGCTAGGACGGTTAGGGCCGGTTGTAGGACTTTGTTAGATTTTCTTGGAGAGCGAGCACACCAACATAACTTCACCAACCGATGCGGGGCTTGTGTCGACGCCCTCAGTTCAGCGATAAAACACAAATAAGCCAATCAGATCTAGAAAAAGTTCACTGCAGCTTGTGAGGGTTAAATTTAAACCCTTCAGAGATTAGCATTGAATCGGTGAGTTGTCACTTCAAAAACCGTCTGAGCGCTCATTATGTGCCATTATGCATCATTATACACTAAACATAATGACTCATAATGAGAGAGATTTTCGCATTTTCACACATTT
>NW_007579196.1:75365-85008 GCF_000690725.1 Stegastes partitus
AAAAAATCTTTGCATATTTGATGATGAAGGAAGTTTAATATGTACGCTGCTGAATAAGATTAAACGGCTTTAAAACAGATTGATCGGCCGATCACAAGCGTTTAGAAACAAACGGGAGGCCGAGGAAAGGTAGAAAGAACAGAGACAGAGCATCTTTTTCCTGTCATGACCTTGAATCACGACCTGAGATTCATTGGAGTAGTTTAGGTTCTTTGTCTCGCACCTATTTTGCTTTGTTCTCCTTTTTTTTTTTAAAAAAAAAAAAGCAAATTAATGGCATGTAAACAAACTAGCTTTACTGTGATAAGGTTCTTTAATTTTAGTTTTTCATCAGACCTTTTCTACTTCCAAGCACATCCTAGAGATACCGGCTGAATTGGGATTAGACGGAGATGTCAGGCTTTGATTACTGCATCATTCCAGCAGAGCGCCATTGTGAAGCCTGAATAACAGCACTACTCCAAAGTGCATCTTAATACCATAGCAGACTCCTTTAAATCAGTTTAAAGTCGCCTACACAGGCCTCAGACCCATTCATCTACACTCCAATCCCTCCGCGACGCTGAAAAGAGATGCCTTTTACATTGGAAGGCAATACAATGACAATTACATTATGGTGGCTGCACTTTGGTCATCCATGCGGCTGCTCTGACCCCAATGATTGGTTAAGCTCCGACTGCGTGGCTCAGCTGGGAGACAGAGGTGGTGCTCATGGCAGCTCCATTGTTCGGGCGGAGAACTTCTTTATGTGCAGCTGGTGTTGCCTCTGATGTGATTTTGGCCTCTCATCCTCACTTTGGATGATAAAAAGCTTTCCTTTAGGGGGTCGACCGGACCGGCTTGCGCGCCCGTTGTGGGATGAAAGTTAGAGGAAGAAGCGTGGTTGGCTGCTTCACTAACAGGTGGCGTTAAATGGTTTGGACCAAAAAAAAACATTGTGAATCGGTGGAGCTTTTCCTTTCTCGTTTCCAAAAAGTCAGACTGACCAGATGATATGCACAAATGTTAAGCTGTTTTTTTCCTCCCTCCTTTTGCATCAAGTTACTTCGTCCTTATCTACACTTGTTCCTGTTACTGTGTCTTGAGCAGGTACATCTGATGAAGAGAGAGAGAGAGAGAGAGAGGAAAAAAAAAAAAAGGCCTCCTCTCTAATGCTCTACTTTTACATGCTTCTTCTTACACATACCTCCACTCCAGCAACACCACAAGATAGAGATAAGAGAGCGCTCTCTTCAACCACCCCTCTTCGGTTAGGTCACCATTTCCCAGAGTTACTTACTCAGTATCATATCACTGCGGTTTGGAAACAGAAAAAGCCCCGTAAACAGTCTGAAATAAACCACATATAACCCAACTGTCCCTCTTCAGTTGTAGAATATTGTTTCTTACTCAACCCGCGAGGCTTTCTCAGATTAAGCATCTGCCTGTGGTGCTATTTTGTATCTGGTGCAGCCTGTTCTTCCTTTCCTGTCAAACATACAGCGGAACACATAGGCCTGCTGTCAGGGAGTATTTTCCAGCAGCCAAAAGGTTTTTTAAGAAAGAGAGACAGAAGCCTCCCAGCATTCAGCCTGTTTGCTCCACACCTCTCAGAGCTCCGTGGTACGTGGGAGAGAAGCTGTCTGACAAGACCACCTCTCTTGCCAGACTCGGAGAGAGAAGGTGGGGGAGGATGAAAAGAGAGGGGAGAGAGAGAGAGAGAGGAGCCTAGAGACTCTTTCCCTAATCTTTATGTATTAACAAAAACAACATATTCACTCAAGCTTGCCAAAGCTTTCACAATCTCCTGAAGGAGGAGAGTCTTGGACAGGATTTGTTTATCTATCCGATAGAGATTGTGTGTGTGTGTGTGTGCGAGGGAAAGCGAGTGTAGCATGACTTTTTATTGGTTTGAGTGTGTCTAAGTTTACATCTATCAAAATGCATGTGTTGTGTCCAGACAGTTGAGTTTTAGACTGTAATTGGTTCATGTTTTTGAACTCTGTGCTCTCTGAATGGCGTCTAGGTAACAACAGTGTATGAATTTTTCATCACCGGGAGCAGCCGCGGCTCCTCGCTCCTCTCCGGGCAGATCTGTGTTTGTCTAAACTAAACTTAGGGTGACATGGCATCTGCATCTGGGTGTCAACAGGAGTGGGAGACTGTGGGGGAATTCATTAGCGCCCCCGATCCCTCAGCTCGGGATACTTGATGCACCTAATCTTTTGTATTTACGCCAGCTAGCACACTTTATTGTTACTCCAGATCATTCTTTTCCTAATGGGCAAAAGATCTTCTTCAAACCCGCCTTTTTTTCCCCTCAAAAGAACCGCATAAAGAAATCATTTTTTTGTCTTTAAGGAAAATATTTGATTTCTTCTTTTCTTCACATTTGCACCCTTCGAGCTTTGATTTTATCTACCTCTCTCCCCGCACGATTGCATTCCTTTTTTCTTCTCTCTCTCTCTCTAACCTTTTCCTTGTCTATCTTTCTCTGGCTGTGGTGATTCTCTGGGGCTCCTCATGTTATCCAGTCAGTTGATAGTGTATGCCTCCATGCATCACAGCTCCTAAGCTGTGATTGAAACATCAGACAAGGAGGACGGGGCCCTAGAGATCCCGCCGGCCTGACACCGCCTCTCAGCGCCAAGCCTTATCATACCCAGTGCCTGGCTCCCACACACATCAGGTATGCTCCACAGCACCAATGTATATTAATCAATGACAATATGATTACCTCTGAATGGGCCGTATACATTATTTAAAGCAGTGTCCCCTGGCTTACAGTACGTCTGCCTTTCAAATTAAACTCAGAGTCAATAATTAATGTTGAGATTAACTGAGAGCGCATTCAGAGGGCAGGTGTTGAGAGCACATGGACAGAGAGAGAGAGAGAGAAATTCCATGTGTGTGTGTGAGAGTGTGTGTGTGTGTGTGTGTGTGTGTGTGTGTGTGTGTGTGTGTACTATTGACATGGAGGCAGTCATGTGGAGGAGTGATCATGATCTTGGCCCCGTTCCCCCGAGGGATCATCTCTAACAGCCATGAGCAGAGACTGTAAACTTCCCCACTTGTGTTTGTAGAGACAATCTTTCCTCCCTCTCCCAGACATGACAGCAACAGAAGCCGAGGAGATGATGAGGTTTTTGTTTTTCTCACGGTGACGCGGGGGCCCGAAGAGTTATCTCCATCTCTCTGAGGCAAGGGGGTCATATTGTCTGAGCGGGAGCCTGGGCTTTCTCACACGTGGATGGACTTTCTGCACGGTTCAAGGCCCCTGAAATCTGTCTGGGTGATAAGCTGCCAGCGCAGAGGGGAACAACAGCAGATAGGGCTTTTAAAGCAGTTCAGCTCAACTGGAGGGCTTCTGTCTGCCTGCCAACAGCCTGATTACTCAATCCAGCTTTTCTGTTGCTCACAATCTGCCCAAAGAGCTCCCGAGGCAGGGCCTCACGGCTACCTGTCAATACCTGATACTGGCATAAATACTGCTGCTCCACAAAGACAGTACACGGAAGGTTACAGGAAGTGTAATCTCATGTAGCAGCACCTTCAGCTCTGAACAACCTCAAAACCAGCAGCCGAAGAGAAAAAAGGCTGCAAGGTCGGCTGTTGCGTTCAGTCCAACCGGTAAACTTTCGCAGCTTAAAAGGTGCAGAAATAACAAGCAACAGTTAGTCAACAAAAAAAAAAAAACAACTCGTACAGTAAATCTCCCTGGGAAGAAAATCCAAGGTATCGATGCTCGTTCAGTGTGAGAGAGGCAAGAGTCAGACTCATAACCACACAGCTACTTCCAAATCTCGTTCTGCTGCGTGCTCTGACGAGAATCTCTCCCAACTTCTGAGAGCGAGAGTGTGTCCTCAGCGATTACAGTAAGTGTGACCTCAAGCTTCTGTCAGCTTTGCAATATAAAGCATCAGTTAAAACAAAAAAAAGAAAGAAGGATATTTATTTGTGCTGTGTTTTAACGTAGGGTTTCACAGTATGTAAGCATAAATGTTGCAATGTGCACATGTGCAATAGTCACATTGCACAGAGGGCCATGTGACGTAGGATGAACAAACTCAAATTAACATCATGCTACAGCTTTGTTTGCTCGATACAAGAAGAAAACTCAGTCTGCTGTCAGATGTAAAGGTTCTTGGATACATTTAGAAGACACAGATTGTTGACATACAGGCAAGAAAAAGGAGCAAAACTTCAGAGAAAATAAAGATTTAGTTGCAAAAAGAAACATAAATTGTATGAAAAGATTTCAGCTCCAGAAAAGAATTTGTCGACCAAAAGTAGTCATTCTGTCGGACGTGTTTGCAATCGCTAATGTGTTTGATCATTTAAATCAGCGCCACAAAACTCTGTGTGACGAGCGCAAAGCCAGATCTGAATGCAAACTGTTTGGGATGCCTTTGCAAAGGGGTGTGCTATGAAAGAGAAGCTCCAAAAGGCTTTAACACATTTTTTTGTGTGGTTGTTTTCCATGCAGATGCCCCAAAAATCTGACACCAATCCTTCTAGAATGATTCAGTATTTCCAAAGAGAGTTATTAAAGTGAAGATTTGTGGAAAAAAATAAATAAATAATAGCACAATGTTAGTTTTTTTGTCAATATTTTTGTGCTTAAGTGAAAATTAAAACCAAAATAACCTTTGAGTATTTGAATAGCATTGATGTTTTGAGAAAATCTGTCATTTTTTACTTAAAAAAAAAAAGAAAAAAAAGAAAGAAAAACGTCTTGATTATTCTCAAATTGTCTTCTTTACATTTATGCTTATTTGCAAGTGCGCGTCAGTAATCTGAGCAGGTTCTAATCAAACTGTTTCTCAAATAACAAGTTAATCAGGTCAAAATAAAAAATCTCCTACAGTAAATCTCCCTGGGAAGAAAATCCAACCTACAGATGCCACTTCTTTTTGCAAATAAGACGGCACAAGAAAACTCTAGAAAAATAAAGAAAGTGACTGATTTTAATAATACCAGGCGATGTAATTGCAGTTAGACAGACAGAGAGCGCATTCTGTTTGAGCGGACCAGCCTGCAATAAAAGGATGAACATCTCAGTCATCGGCAGTCTGTTAGACACAAGCAGTCAGTCAAACATGAAACACATAAATCTTTTGAGAAAACATCCATTATGATTCCCAGTTGTTTCATTACCTGCACAATTACAGTGCTCAGTGCAGTAATTTAAGTAAATTGATTTTGGCTCTTGGAAATATAGACTGGGTTTAGCAAACAAATGCTCTCCACAAGTAAATTGCTTAATTTTCCACAGGCCTAAACCCCGGTTTAGGGTTTCGGTGGTTGAGATGCTTAGAAAATGTTGTATTTTATTTTTCACAAAGTGGAACGGAAAATACCTTCGCAAACACCCCTTCTTTACCCCCCAGCCCTTCACACACACACAAATCCCACACACATGCCAAACCACACACACACACATGTACACACACACACACTTGTGATCATCTCTCTGATGACCTCTGCTTTCAGTGTATGATGGATCATCCAGAGTTCCAGGGCATCTATTTTCCTGCCCGGGAAAAGACACCAACTTTGAGCTAGGACGGTTAGGGCCGGTTGTAGGACTTTGTTAGATTTTCTTGGAGAGCGAGCACACCAACATAACTTCACCAACCGATGCGGGGCTTGTGTCGACGCCCTCAGTTCAGCGATAAAACACAAATAAGCCAATCAGATCTAGAAAAAGTTCACTGCAGCTTGCGAGGTTAAATTTAAACCCTTCAGAGATTAGCATTGAATCGGTGAGTTGTCACTTCAAAAACCGTCTGAGCGCTCATTATGTGCCATTATGCATCATTATACACTAAACATAATGACTCATAATGAGAGAGATTTTCGCATTTTCACACATTTCTTTTTTTTTTTTTTTTTTATAAATATGTTTCTTACACTAACTGACTGATTTATAGTTTGGATTTTAAAAACAAACAGCTCTGAAATAGGTCAGCCCACGGAAACATTAGAGCGGCGCTCCTTTAATGTGGTCCCACCAAAGAGTGAAACGTCACACAAGCCCGACCCTGTTGTTCTCATCTGCATAAAACATGAAACATATCGAGGAGTAACTTCTTCCTCCTGATAAGAAAAGTTGAAATTAGAATTCTCAGGATGAATAATCGCTGCACTACCGCATTGCGTCTCATGTGTCCCACACGCGGCCGGCTTCAAAGTCTGCATGCATGCGATTTGGAGCGTGAGTCAAAAGTCACGTTGGGTGATGATCTGTGTCACCCAGCGTATGACCGACTTATTTATTAATTTTAAACGGGGGCGTTAAAGGTTAAACGCCAGGCAAATCTCCTATTTGACATGTTTTCAGTTCAACTTTCAAGTCATTGTGTCCTTTTTGTAAACTCATAAGATGTGTTGCCATGGTGTCAAATATTTAATAGAGCATCAATAAAAAAAAAAAACAGCTACGTATGAATTGCGTCACCGCTAAAAGACACGTCAAATTCAGCTTCTTCAAAGATAAATTTGCGGTTTATTTACACCTCCATAATTACCGTGTGGTCTTTTTTTTTTCCATAAGCTCAAATCTGCCTCATAAGTCATTTAAAAACATTTCCGACAACAACGTGACCTGCATAATCGATCAGTGGAAATACGTCCTCTTTGTTTTATTTACACAGAGCATCAAAACCTGGGCGGAAGTCTGTAGCGGTTCACAGCCACTGTACAGAACATGCACAATTTTCCAGGTTTCTTCCCCGCCCTGCTAACCTATTTTTTCAATCGCAAAGGTTTGCTTGTGGTAGCACAACAGACAAACGGCACATCTATTTTTGACTAATAGGACAACAATCGTCCCATTTATTTGTGGTGGCGGATTTTTCTGTGAAGGCTAGCATTTCTCAGCGACACAGTGTTGGGGCCTTTGTAGCTGCAAAACACAGCACAGCTAAGTGAAGCCACTTTATCCTTTTTTTTAATGTTTAATCTCTATTGTTTTAAAAAAAAAAAATCTTGTTTAGTCTTCAATGGGCTTGAAAGGAGAACTGTGAAATTAAGAGGTTTTAGCTTCTTAATCCTCTAAGATACAAACAACTTATGAAGTCATCCTGATGTCGGCACGTGCAATTATTTTATTGCTGTGTATCAACATTGGGACCGGGCCCATCCCTGAGCACTTCAGACCCTTTCCCTGTAATTACCTGCCTCTCACATTGTTCTGGAAGAGTTGAGGTGAGCTTCCTCCTGCTCCTCCTGCACACTTTGGGGCATTATCATAAATACGGCACATTAACACTTGTTCCCGGCTTGTCAGGATATAAATTAAGTCTGCAGGTGTCCCACCGAGGTTTACCCCTGATACTAATTAAAGCATGATAATTAGGTTTGTTAAATTCGGTCCTTTCAGCCCTGATACCCCCCTTGGAATACAACAATCGCAGATTGCAGACAAGAGAAGGGCTTAGAGGATCCTCCCCTAGCTAACGCACAGGAACAGACCAATGGGTGCCTGATAAAGTCATTCCCCAGTGCTGCAGGGAATATGTGGGCTTGTAATTATGATTTTGCGCGTGACAATTCTCATTCATCTGACTTGAATGTGGTCTCGTTTTGTGAAGGGAAGAGACAACATTTTGATGAGGTTCTTCCTCTTCATCTAGAGAGAGATAGAACTATTCATTTACACCAGAGAACTACCCCCCTCCTCCTCCTCCTCCTCTTCTTCTTCTCTCTCCTGTCTGCATGACCTTGGCGGCTGGCATGCCTTATCAAGCAAGAGACAAGAACAAAGAACCCGAAGAATAACAGAAGGTTATGGCAGCTCTTTAAAGCATTATGGAGGCTTAAGCATAAGTTCTGTCTCTTATAAGAGTGAAAACAAAGTCAGTGTAGCCGGTGATGCTCAGCTCATTAGGTGAAGCCGAGATGTAGGCAGAGAACGGTGCACCTTTTGCAAAGAGGTCAATAAAGGACAAAGATCTGAATATCATTAATCACTAGTTTGCCTCCACAAAGAGCATCGACGCTGTGATGTAGCTGGCGGAGGCCGTTTTAACATAATGCGAGGGAAGTGCTGCCTGTTTTTATTGTCTTGTTTTCCAGAAGGAGTGCATTTCTGAGTGAATGACGAAAAAAAAAACTGATGCTGATTAATGACCTGAAAGTTGTCGTCACCGTTAACTACGACTCTCTCTCTCCCCACGCTGGGGCGAGGGTGAGGTGAACTGAGGAGAAAAAATTAAAGGGGAGGAAAGAAGTGAGGAGGAGGAGGAGGAACGTATGAAGGGACACTTCTGCTGCTAAAGAGTCAGCTGGCTCAGTTGTAGAGCTGTTCATCATCCTCTCCCCAGCGACTGCGACCTGTGGACCCTTCGGTAGGAAGATAGAGAAAAGAGAGGGGAGACGGAGGAGAGACTGTGGGAGTTACAAACAGAGACAAAGATGGATAGAGTGAGATGGAAAGAGAGGCAGGAAGATAGAAAAAAAAAAAAAAGAAGTGAGAATGGGAAGGATCCCTCCCTCCCCTGTAGTCCAGATGTCAGACTGTGTGCAGGCCTCCCAGTACAGGCCTCTGGGACGGGCCCAGCCTGGTGAAGCCTACTGACAGCGCAGGGAGAACAGCTGTGCACAGGTCCTCGGCTCTGCAGCTCACAGCTCAGATGTGGGACAAACAGATACCGCTCTTTGTTTACACTTGGTCATTGTGTACGTATTGTGCTTGTTTACTTGCTTTTTTTTTGTGTGTACGTGCTGTTTTTTGTTGTTTTTATTTGATGGTCTCCCGTGACAGACGTTGTTCTGCATGGTCATCGTTTTCAAGTTTTCGGCGTCTGGCAGCTGATGGTCCTCCTGGGGTTGTTACGGGAGCACGCCACAGTGAGCATTTTTAGGAGGCAGTTCCATTTTAGGCCTCTTATCGAGCAAGACTGCACCTGATGTCTGTTCTTCTACCTGAGAACTACTTTCATTGATTGTATTTCGCTCTGCATTCCCTTTTTATAGCCTCTTTCCTCGTTATTAGTCCGGTGTTACAGCTAAACGAGGCTAAGAAGTCGCTTGAACTCTGTCGAATTTGCGATATTAACTTAATCCGTCCTCGCCGTGAGCGCGACAACAAGTGGATTTTATGCCTGTAAGTGACTGCCGCTGTCTCTGAGATCCATAGCTGGATTTTCAGTCACTGATAGACTCTTGGTGACAGCAACCCAAAGAGCTATCCATTATGAATGAAGCAGCGAGAAAGAGGACTGAATAGAGTGAAACTGAAGAAGGCCAGGCGGAGTGCTTCACATCGCTGAACACTTGACTGAATCCAGAGACAGGATTGCTTTAGTAATGTCGTACAAAGAACAATGAATGTCTACACTTTCCCCTTATGTAGTGGATGAGGAAGGGGGCAAGACGGTACCTGGTTCCTGTTGCAGCTCTGCCTCCTGGGATGGTTTTTTTTTTGTGTGTGTGTTTAAATGATAATAGTGTTTTACAGGCATTAAAACCAAAATGCTGTTTTTTTTGTTTTTGTTTTATTGGATAGTTTGCAAAGGGAAATGAGTGGGTGAGCTGCGACTTGAAAGGATGTCAAAATTATACAGTTTCGCGATGCATCACGGCAGAAGAGGACACCTTGAGAACAGGACAGGACTTGGATTTTATTTTTTATTTTGGATTACTGTTGTTTTTCTTTGCT
>NW_007579196.1:85839-116588 GCF_000690725.1 Stegastes partitus
AAAAAACGACCTCAATGTGCATTTCATAATCAAAAAAACGAGAATATTTGACCGTCAGAATATCCGTTGCTTTGCTCCGCTGCAGGATTATCATGCGCGGCGCTGTTAATTAGCAGCTGCGTATGTATGCACACATTGTAGCCTGCTTTACATAGTGCATAGGAACATACAGTACGTCGCCACATAATAAGCGGCTGCAGGAGAGAGAAAGAGTCCGAGGAGTGCATTGTTGCGGCTAAATACCCTCGCTAACCATATTATCAGTATGTGTGCAGGACCTGAGCGGTTCCTGGCTTTCTCCTCTTCAAATGTGATAACCTGTCCCAACCCCGCCCCCCCTCCCTCCCTGTGATAACTCCAAGGTCTAGGGGTGTTCTGCCAGCACTGCATCCCCCCGTAAGAGGAGGAGGTGGTGGAGGAGGAGGTGGAGGAGGAGGAGGAGAGAGCCGGGCCACAGGCATCCTGAAGACCGTCTTTATGGAAGGGAAACACAAGCGAACAAACAAAGGGGTCTGCAGCCAGGAAGCCTTAATCACTGCCACTACCATTAGAGTAATGAGGCCTGATGGACGCACAGTCTAGTGAGAGACGAGGGGAGGCGGGAGGCGGAGAGGGGGGGAGATTTCCTCACAGATGAGGGCTGATAACCCCCCTCTCTCATTCTTCTGCTACTGCCACCGTACTCTCAGGGGCATATTAATGAAACAACAGTGCCCCCCTTCTCATTTCTTTCTTTCAAGGGTTTTTCCTTTTTCTTCCTGAGATTAGCGGGGGTATTGTTTGAAGGAGCGCCGTGTTGTTTTAAAGGAGACCCTTGTGAGACGTGTCAGCGCGGAGCTTTAAGTAAACGAGAGACGAGGCTTGTATCAGGAAAATTCAAGATCAGATAATCTCGTCCCTTAAAGATGTTAAAAGTCGCTATTAAAGACTCCGAGCCCCGACACTTGGAGAGAAAAAAAAAAGAGGTCCTTTTAAAATGAGATCAAATAGAATCCCATAACTGTCACAAGTGCACCAATATGTTAAAGATGCTATTGATTTTAACAGTGAGCTTCAGGAATTACGCTCATGTGTGACCGTAGTGCTTTGTGAGCTGTGTTGTGACCATCGCTATCCAGGGATCGCCTGTTGTGTACTCTCCTGTTTATGGATCTCATAGCTCTTTACAACACACTTCAAAAATTAATCACCCCAGAGTCCTATACAAGTCTCTGGCATGCATCTGCTGAACTGCTCTGGCCAAGCTCACTCACACCAGCCACCAGCGAGTAAACAGCTGCACAGGGTTTTTTGTTTAAATAATGAGAACAAATATGGCAGATATGGCTCTTGGTATACAAAATTGATTGCAATTAATTTCCCATTTCGAGGAGAATTAATAAGACGCCTCCGCAGCGTCACGGAGTCGACGGCGGCTTGTCGCGACGCCGTCTGCCAACGCCGCCGATCCTCCTCGTCTGCCTGCGCCGGGCTAATATTTCCAGCAGGTTTCAGTTTTAAAGCTCTCAGGTGGGCCTTTAAACGGTTGCTCAGACAACAGCGAAGGCCTCCCTCCGATTTTTCCATCCCTCTCTCCTCCTGTCCGCTGTCCTTTTCAATGGCTGATTTATGGCCCACATAAGTGTGCGAGCGATGCTGAGATTTCAGAGGAAGTCATAAATAGAACAAAACCGAGGAAGAGAAGGAGGGAAGGGGAAACAGACTGAAGAGGTGACAGGGACATGCCGAGTGAAAGCGAGAGCGTGAGAGAGAGACGGAGAGGGAGATTTGGGCTTATTATTTCAGTCAGCCTTACTGTACGGAGGCGGCTTTCTGTGCTACTCCGTCTACTGTACTTGCTGTCTGTCTGACTGCCTTATTTCTTTCCTTCCTGTCAGCTGACCTTTGAACTCCTGATGGTGGGTAAGCCTCCCTGTGGTTTGTTCTCCTAATTGGAGTCAGGATGCAGATGCTCTGGCAGCTTGAGAGCGCCGTACATACACACACCGTCTTTTTTCGAGACTGAACCGACGCAGAGGAGGGAGGATGAACCGAGGGTAGTCGGTGTACGAGGGGAGGTGAAAGAAGATGTGAAGATTGAAGATTTGGATCTGTTTACATTAGCAGGGATTTTCTTCTTCTATCTATGCAATTCATTTTTCACGCAGTTGGCTTTCCAAATAATGCTGCTAAAGATTGCTCATCGCAAAAAAATAGTATCGCCAGTAGCATCTTTTATCAATAAGTAAAAGAGAAAAAAAACAACGAGGGACTCAAGAGGAAGCCAGTTCACCTGAAGCAATCCTGCAAAATGTCTCAAGCCCGGCAGTGACCTGCTGTCTTACATCTTGTAGAGACACTTAATTTCCGAACACCGTGTTGGAAAAATGGTCTCGCCATCAGATAACCTCTTTATCATAATGATGAGGAGGCTACTGCTCCTAGGCGTCCAATAAACCCACAGCTAGCCGACCTATCGTCCGTCCCGCTCAGACCCTAATCCAGGGAGGTGTTCCACAGAATAACTGGTCGTTACAGTCACTCAAACACAACATGTTTGTCCCTGTCAGGCTGCCGGATTTACCGACTGCCGAATTTTAAGTAAAACATGCTTCCAGGTTTGTGATCAAAGCAATCATGGGCGTCCCGATAGCTCACCTAGTTGAGTGGGTGACCCATGAACAGGGGCTATAGTTCCCCAATGCAGCGGTCGAGGGTTTGACTCCCGCTCATGACCCTTTGCTGCAGGTCTCGCCCCATTCGTCTCCCCCCTTTCCTGCCTATCTCTCTAAAATAAAGGCAAAAAGCCCCCAAAGACATGTGCTGCATGTTCCATATTTACCTTTACTTCAACATTTTTTGCATTTAAATAGTTTGCTCTTCAATCCTTCATGTGCACTGTTAACCCTTTATGGGGCAAGTGATCATATTTGGTAACTTCCTTGGACGTTCCATATGTCCACACTGTGCCTCTGCTTGAGGTTGAAGAACCACTCTGATTAGTTGTTATATTAGTGCCAATATCACTATCTTACGAAAAACTAAACAAATGTTCCAGACACTTTAAAAAGGCTTTGTTACTGATTTGCATTGAACTCTGATTTAGTTTTTGAAATTCGTGCCAAAACCACCACCCCAAGAAAAATGGTACTGAATGAAGTTGCCAAGCACACTCACATTCACACCTACAGACAATTTAGAATCATCAATTAACCTCAACATGTTTTTGGATTGTGTGGGAGGAAGCCGGAGAACCCGGAGAGAACCCACGCTGCACGGGGAGAACATGCAAACTCCATGCAGAAAGATTCCGAACGCGAACCAGCGACCTTCTTGCTGCGAGGCAACGATGCTAACCACTGCTCTACCTTGCAGTCCCTCAAATTAAAATGTTACTTAATAAATCTTTTTTGCAGTTTATTGCTTTTCCTTTTATTTATTATAAATTCCCTTTTTTTAACCGTAGACGGGCAAAGTTACCATATATGGTAACTTAATTAAACTTGATTTGCAACGTTTTATTTTTTTTTAAGTTATAAAAGTAAAAATATCTTGAAATATCCTTCAGTAACACCTTTGGGCTGAAATTTTCGTTTTCCAAGTATTTCAAGGAGTGTCCTATAAAGCAGCAGTCCCCAACCAGCGGGCCGCATACCGGTATCGGGCCGTAGGTCATTTGGTACCGGGCCGCACAGAAAGAAAAAAAAAAACAACATTTTATTGTTTTTTTTTTATTTCCTGCGGAGTCGGCAGGATGTTTTATTTTGAAAAATGACTAGCTCGTCTTCCCGTCGCATCCGTCTGCGCTTGTTTTTCGCACTTGACTCTGTCAGTTTTTATCCATTAAATGAATCCGTCAGTCTAACCGTTGCTGAAATTAATTTAAAAAACAAACGTCTCAGTAGAGCTTCTTTGGAAAGTGGGAGAGACTCGATACTGAGACGGAAGAAAAAGTAAACTCGTATTTAGCAAGTAATTTTGTTAATTTATGAAACTTTTTAATAGAAAAACAATTATTTTTTGTTACGTGCGTGATGACTGGTTGGTAGAAAATGTTCTTGCTTAAAACCGGTCCATGGTGTGAAAGAGGTTGAGGATCGCTGCTATAAAGGGTTAATGTGGTAAACCATCAAAATTTAAGTACTAAAAAGATGTAATCCTCGATCGTTTCCCGTTAATACTAATTTATTTGTGCTTTCCAAGCCAAAGCATCTCTGCATATCAAGAGAGAGACCCTCCCTTCACCACACCACCACCACCTTCCTTATGAAGGTGACCTTTTGATGACCTTCTAATAACAAACACCTCTATTCTACTCCAGACAAACTGCTCCTCTCCTCTCTTGTCCGGTTCATTTGTACCCGTACAGCCTTGTAATGTGATCTGGCCACAAAGACCTGCTCTCCCTCGTGGTGATTCACTCTTCAGACTGCCTGCGAGAACATTGCTATGTCTCGTAATTTGCAGCGCATTGTGTGCGCCCAACGCATGTATGGATTTGTCTGTGCGTTGTGGGATTGTCTCTGTAGCATGTTGATTTATTGCTTTACACCCCAATCAACCCCATTTCATGCAGCAAACTTTTTCAAAAAGGGAATTCGAGAGCAAGAATATTATCCCCCCTCGTAATCATTGTATGATTAAGGAAAATTCCTAGACATCTGATAACCCTCAGATCACGGGTAACGTGTTTCATTTGTGATTATGAGGCGAAGAACAAGAAGAAAGAAAACTATTTCTGTAGGTTGGTCTGTGCGGGCACTGTTTCTTTGTTGTTTGTGTGTGACTGTTTTGGTGTGTGTGTGTGTGTGTTTGTGGTGCACAGACGGCCCATACATCACATCCTCTTTACAGTGTTTCCCTGTGAGTCATTTGCATGTCATTACAGCTTTGTTTTATAAGTGAGTGGCTATTAAGGAAGCTGCTCCATAAAACGCCTGTTAAAATGGAGGAAGGCAGCAATACGGATCTTAAAAAGCCAAGAGCATTCTCCATTTTCTCACCTTACATGGTTGATGAAAAGTGTGTGTGTGCGGGAGAGTGTGTGTGTGTGTGAGAGAGAGAGTGAGAGAGAGAGAGAAGCCAGATGTCTTTCCTTTGGGACTCACACATCTGTTGGGTTTTTTAATGACAGCAAAATTCATGCAATCCCATTTCTCTTCCCACTTTCTCTACCCTCCCTCCCTCCCTCCCTGCTGCAGTCCCTCTGTTCTCCCTCTTTTCACACATCTGGACTGAGCTGTACGAGGCCTGATGTGGTCCCCATCTGTGAAGGACGACCCAACTGTTGGCACGTTTCTTTCTCGTTGGACCCGGGATTGGACATAGCATCCAGGGAGTCTGTGCACACAGACGGCTCCTCCTAGACGATTTAGTCGTGTTTCTTCATTCAGTTGATTGTCTGTCTTTCTTATAACAGCAACAAAAACAACTTCTACAATACACCTTCTTTAAGAAAACAGCATCATTTTTCTGCAGCCTGTGAGCAGATGCTTCTATTTTACTTGTTTTGTTGTCATGGATCTTGGTAGTTGTGTGCAAGAATACCTCAAATAATTAGAAAATCTGAGCAATTTCAGGAGCAAACTGACTTTAAGACAGATTTCTACAGAACGCAGAACAAGGAGCACAAAGAATACACGTCGGCTTTCTTTTCTTGTGAAAGGTGAAACCCTTTGGCTAATGAATCTAACTGGAGTGTGAGACCTGATTTCACTTGTTAGGGGTTTCGGTGATTTGGGGGCGTAGTGGGCAAACCTCAGCTTGGGATTGGAAGCATGTGGCCCACATCTGGATCTGCTTACAGTGTCGAGGAGGGCGCTTTCGTGACAGCCAGGCACGTGGCGACGAAGTAAAAAAAAAAACCTTCGCGGGGAAAATGTCCCTGTAACTCACTCGTGAAAAAAAAAAAGATTGTGACGAGCTTTTGCACTTTGTATGTAAGAGACGGGGGAGGAGAGGTTGTGCAAAGTTGAACGACTTCTGGCGTGAAGAGGGGAGCTTTCCACTGCAAATACAGAGATATGATGTGTCGTTTTTGATTTCTGTCATCACTTCTATGCGGGACGCTAATTGCAATTTTCTTATTCCACAACCTTCGGATAATAAATTCTAAGTTTGTGAATGATTACAAGCTCTTTTTTTAAAAAACATGTAAATGCACAACCACTCATCAGATGTTCATACATACTGAACCAAGCATAAATTTGTGTCATTTCAGTGTTAGGAAGTGCTGTTTGTGCCTTAATGACTCTGTTAGAGCTTTTTAAAATTCCTGCCTTGTTAAACAATCAAACAAACAAACAAAAAGTTAGTCGGAGAGCTTTGGTCAGAACAACTGGTTCTCATTTGCAGCACAAAGGCAGGTCTGTTTGCACGGGGTGTATCTGTGAGATTACATTCCTTTCCATCATTGCATGCATTCATGTATTAAAAGGTTTGAACGCTGCTTGTTCCGCCCTCTGTCATGTGTTTTTTTTTTTATTTTAAATCTTGTTTTCTGTCTGTCAGGCCGCCACCACCATGTGTACGACACAGCATTCGTGTGTCTGGTTTCCACTTTGTCCTTTCATGACTGTTCTTCACGAGCACTTTCTCTTTCTCCTTGCTCTCCTTCCAACTCCTCTGTCCTTCTCTCAGTCCACTCTCTCTCTCGAACACTGTTTCTCACAGCTATTTCTCTCCCTCCTCCCCCCCTCTCTGCCCCACTCGCTCTCATGGACATGACAGTGCAGGGGGATAAGGGAAGAGTAATTATGGTTCAGTGAGGCTGCCAGGTGTGATAAATGACTAATAAGGGGAGCGGAGCCCTGGGTCCTCTAAGGAGGACTATTACAGTCTTATCAGCACAGGGCTGCAGCTCACAGCCTGGCCTGGGACAGAGGCCCTTGTAGCTGTGCTCACTCCTCTCCTAACCCCTTCACCTCAGTCATCCTCCACAGCCAGCATCAGTCCGGCCCACCCCAGAGACGGGTTTCAGCTTTAACGCCTTGGCTGCTGGTTCTCGATGTGTCATTCCTAATCGATTGGCTTTTACGTCATTTACATTTTAGCGCGCTAACAAATTTAAACCCCCGTCGCCCCAAAATGACGCATTCTCAAGTACACATCTTCTGCTGTGATTATAAGTGTTTGTCATGCGTTACAAATGTGTTTCAAATTACCGTATCTTTGGCATTTGTGTTATTGTTTTACTGTTGTTTTCCTTTCATCCAACCAATCATACATTAAACACAGTGGGAACTCATCACCTGGTAAACCAGCGAAAATCAGAACAAACTTCAAACACATGGTGAAAGGATGTAATTTAACCCAAACCGTGCTATTTTCCCCCCAAACCTAACCACACAGTTTTTGGTGCCTGAACCTAACCAAGCTTCTAACATGTAGTTATGGTTGTGAAAGTGTCACCCAAAGCGTGGCATTTTCCTAAACCTCACCACACAGCTTTGATGCCTAAACCTTACCAAACAACGAGTGAAAATGAAACTCGCCGGGCGAAGGTCCCGTTGCTGAAGATGTGCTCGTTTCATAACAAAATGTAGGTTATTCAGAATGTGAATGCTGTTTAGTTGCGTAGGGACCACGTTTTTGGGAGTCAGTGTTGTGGCTTTTGATCACAAAGCTGAGAAAATACACAAAACGTCACGGCTTTGATCGACAATGGAGTGAAACGTAGTGCCAGCAATTAGTTTCTAAATTTGTCAGTGCTTTGTTAAACTTTCCAACACCATTATGTGTGTGTCAACTGCAAATAGTACCTCTGATAAATCTGTGGACTGCACATCCACCAACGCTTTAACATTTTTGGATTCTTTGCAAATATCCATCCATTATCTATACACCGCTTAATCCTCACTAGGGTCATGGGGGGCTGGAGTCTATCCCAGCTGACTCAGGGTGAAGGCAGGGGACACCCTGGACAGGTCACCAGTCTATCACAGGGCTACACTTAGAGACAGACAACCAAGCACACTCACATTCACACCTACGGACAATTTAGAATCACCAATTAACCTCAACATGTTTTTGGACTGTGTGGGAGGAAGCCGGAGAACCCGGAGAGAACCCATGCTGCACGGGGAGAACATGCAAACTCCACGCAGAAAGAGCAAATCGGCAACCTTCTTGCTGCGAGGCAACAGTGCTACCCAACTGCGCCACCTTGCAGCCCTCTTTGCAAATATACAAAGCAAAATCTATAAAACCAGTGATTGTTAGCTGGTCAATTTGTTCCCCATTGGGTGGTTGTTGTGCATAATTTTTCATCACTTTGTTGAATTAAATTTGTATTTGTAGGTGTAGAGAGCTCGCAGCCTTTAGAGGAGATTCATAGGAATAACATTTGAGAAGATGACACAACCAACTACAGTGGCCTATTCCATCTGGCCAGTGCATGGAATACAGCACAGTCACACTTTTCCTGTTTATGCCAGTCCATTTTTATTTTTTTTTAAAAATCTCATCTTATGGTAAACAGCAGGAAGAAATTTCGTTTTCTCTTGTACCCTCTTGTAGTTATACAAGTCCCACATACAAACTGCTCATGAAGGGACCGCTGCTCGGGGCGCACAATGTGTACATTCTTACCCAGTTGAATGATATCACGTCTGGTTTAAATTGCCTCGCAGCCAGTTTTATCTGATGGTAGTGTGGCGTTCTCTATGCATTACAACAAAAAGATGGTGTTAAAACATGATAAGCCTTTGCTAAAAAAGAAAAAAAAAAATCCCTCATTGTGACCGATTGCTGTACGCTCATCTCCTTCCAGTTCTCACAATAGAGAAATTCATATTCTAACCAGTATGCGCTTTTAATAGCTGAAAATAGCCATAGTATTCCTTAATGATGCTATTTCCCTTGTCATTAACCTTGCACTACCCCAAAAAAAGGGAGAAAAAAAAAGTCAGGTGTTATTATAACTTAAGCAGGGGCTCCATTGTGTTCGGTTTCATGCCGGCTAAATTTCCTGGCTACAAGCCTAAAGGCCAGAATGAGGTTATCTACATCACATTTATATATATTTTTTCATTGCACTTCTTTTTTTAAATTTTGAGTTCTCAAAAACATAAAACAATTCAGAGCACGTTAATGAGAGCTCGTAAAACTATGAAGTGTGCATGAGAATAAGCGAGACAGAGACCAGATGAGATACAGAGAGACGGATACAGCAAACGTCGCATTGATTTTCCACTACTTATGCTGGCCCATGCAAACATGGCAGTAAACTATGAAAAGTAGCCCTCTACCTTATCCTCTACCTCCTAAGAGACCCCAGGATGAGCTGGAATAATCCCCCTCATCTTCTAGGTCTGTCCTTGGGGTGACTCCCAGTAGGATGTTCCCTGAACACCTCCACAGGGAGACATCTGGAAGTCATCCTGATCTGGTTTAATCACTGTCCTTGAGCTCCGTTGAGTTCCTCCAGGTGACCATTTTGGCCAAACAGATTTGTTTGGTCTCGATGCAAAGCCTACACGCACGAGCAAGACCCAGAGATCCTGACATTTCTTCCTGTGAAGCAGCAACTCACTTTCAAACCATAGAGGAGAATCTAATTTTTCCCTACTCAGATTACGAGGTGCTGATATGGATCCCAATTGCTTCACACTTTGCCACAAACTGCAAAGTAGCCTTAAAAGCCTGGTAAAGTTAGCAAGGCTACATCATCAGTATACGTAATATTGCAGCCAGTGGCAATTCTGTATTCAAACTGTAGTGCAAAAAGGATCAGATGTAATCCCAATTCAAATCACAATCTCCAAAACTGTATTTTGAGAATATTTGGCTTACCATCAGCGGTTAGGATGATGGTTTTAGTAACAGACCAAACATGCACCAATGAGGTAGACCATGCATCTTTAGACCGCCAGCAATACGCTGGATTGAAGAAATGAAATGACAAAAAAATAACTGACCAAAAGCTGGAAAACACCTCTGGTCGGACATTCATTTGGGCCTAAAAAAACCTGGATGGTCAACTGCAATATTGGCAGATGCCAATACATTGCCTATAGCCTATCAGAGGTGAAGGCCCATGTAACTGGACATTGCTTTGCTGCAACCCAGCATCCTTAAAGATAACAGATTATGAGAGAAAACACAACCTATACAGCACCTACTGGGAACAAGGCTGAATTATTGTCAAGAATCTGGATGCATCAATAGGCTCCAGGAATGTACCCCCCACAGGACAGGGTCAGTCTTACACCAAATCCCCAAACACAGGTCGTCTGGATGGGCAGACTGTTATGACCCCGTCAGAGCAGATGTGATGAACTTCTCCAGCAAGAACAGCATCTGGTTCTCTTGAATATGAAATTTCACATTCAGCCGGATCTCCAGCACCCTCTGCTTGAGCTCTCCAGAGGGAATATCTCAAGTACAGCACAACCTTTCCACCTCTTCTGCCTCCAGGACCTGCATCATCCCATGATGTAACTGTGATGATTTTGAACAGCTTCTGTGTTCTCCAGAAGGAATGGGACAAGTTTACAGAAGTGTTTCTACCTGTCTCAGACTCCATTGCCAGTCCAGGTCAGCAGCAATGGGAGTCCACCTAGATCCATTAAAACTCAACATGCTCAAACTTAAGATAAATAGTAGTAGTTTTTTTCCAACAGGTACCACGGGCAGATACCTCAACTTTATCCTGATTTAGTTTTAGCAAGTCAACGTGGCAGAATATCCCACAATGTGTTTGGACTCATTTTGAAGATCCTTCTTTCGGAACCTACTCAGGGATTTCAAGAAAACCGGATACACTGAGGTTCTGTTTAGTTCCAACTTGGCAACACACAGTCACATTGTGGTAACCCTCTTGTTGTGCTTTGACAAACTCCAACTTATGAGGATCTCTCTACTTAGACAGCACCTCCTACTAACTAGGAACAAAGCTATAGCCCAGTGTGGAGTGTCAGTAAAGAGGTGACATGTCTTGTGTAGTTACCTACGTTACCTACATTTAGCTGCCACGGCTGACTCCATATGTACGGCCTGTGTTTCCTTAAGGGCTCTGTTATAATTTAACTTCATATTTGCTGGTAGTCCAAACCCCTGCCTGGTATACTATATGAGATCCTACCAGGGACAGCGACAACTTCCAGGGTGTTGATTCAAAACAGAAAAAGATTTATTAGAAAATTAAGTCGGCGATATTGATTTAGAGAGGATGCCAGGAACTGCCCCAAAGCGTGTAGTCTCTCTCTCAGCTATTTAGCAAGAAGAAGGCACAAAGAAGGTGAGCAAATTCACGCTCATAGAAACAACAAAAGGCTCTGAGGAGACTGGCAGGGGATCTTCAAGGAATCTTTAGAAATAATACAAGCATTTTACACTGACTCTAGACGCTTAAACAAGTGATCTAACTGGATATATTTACTCTCATCCAAGTGTTTATAGACTGATCACAATCTCAGTTTTTATTGCGACTTAACAACAAACCAAATGACATCACGGTTTACCCAAAGTAAGAGCGAGCGTGCTAATCTGTGTAAACTGCGCATAAACGCCTCCGGAGAGTGAGTCAACGATTTTAGAAGAAAGTGAGAGGTATCTATGTGCAGCTATTTCCCTGGCTTTCAAATGCCATCAAGTTCCTTTTAACCAGAGGTAGGGAGTGTATAGTTTTTTTTTTTAGCATCCTCTCTGGGCTGATGTTTTCAGAAGGAATGAATGACAAATGAGTAAAACATGCACCCAATCCTTTAACCCCCCATCTAAGACTCACGGCTAATTCATAGCCCCGTTGATTACCCAGGGGAATTCTTTTATCTCCCCCATTTCATTCCTGAAGCGCTCGGCGGACATTTTAATGGCTGCACTTTCATCGTCTGTCAGATATTTAAATGGAGAAGTGCGTGTGTGTGGCGAGCGGCGAGGCAGCGTGGGGGCCGTCTCAGATTCTGCATGTCAATCTTTAATGCCTGGAGATATGGACGAGCTCTGACCTCTCACTCTGTCATTCTGCCTCTCCCTTGCATAAATTGACCTCTTGATAATCATTTCCTGCTCCTATCTGCTGTAACGAGTGTTCCAGAGTGCTCGGCGGTCACGTGATCCAAAGAGAGCCATTAGGGTTGAGAGATTGACCCCTCTGCAACGGCGAGGGCCATAGAGCCTCCCTCTGACATATGGACTCCAGTAAGACTGTCATGGCAAGTGAATTTCACTCCACCTGTTATGACCGTGAGCGTCACAGAAAGACATGTAATAGAAAGGGCAACCGTTGGTGTAATGGAACTGCAAGTCATTTGCCATTATTGCGATGTCTTGGTAGTTGGAGGCGAAGAAATGTGTTGCTAAAGAAACAGAGTGAGAAGATGAGCGAAGGGTGAGTGTGTTCTTTGACAAATGGTGAGTTCTTTGTCAAATCTGTGGTCCGAATGTTTGCATTATTTCCCAACGTATTTTGGCTTGAGCGCCACTCGCCCATTAAGAAATCGTCCCCTGATGATGCTGCCTATTGAGCGCTGCTGCTTACCTGGTGTAGCACCAGTTTAATGAGGCCCCAGTTTCCTGTTTCCTTCCCAGGCCACACTGCTGCAGTCATGTGCATATGGCTACACACCTGCTCCGCAGCAGTGGCAGTTCACAGATGACCCAACACTTCAGACAACAGAGACGAAGGCCAGCAGAGCCGGTATTAGCGTCATATCCCGCCTCACACCAACTAATCAGCCTTCCTCTTTTCTCCCAAATGATACCCTCTCACGTCCGAAAGGTAAGAAAGACGGATAGCACCAAAATTCCGACCTCGTAGATCCTCCAATTCTCTAAATGTATAGACCAAATTAGCTCCACATGCAAATTCTGCTTAATTAGTGTGCTTAATCCCTACAAGAGTAATGGCCACACACCAGTGGTCCTCAAATGAACATTTAATCCTTTCGGGGGCACCGCTAATCTTTTCATATTAAAAGCTAAATAATCAAGTGTGAGTATCGATCTAATTACACATGGATTTCTCTGGAGAGCTCTGGAAATTAAATGTGTTCCATATGTAGCGCGCAGCCCATGTTAAGATGTCAAACTGTCGGAAAAGATGCAGTAATACCGAACCAGACCCCGTCTTTGGTGTTAATTTAGACTTTAATTAGACATCCACTGTATGTGTCGTATGAATTGCTACATTTGAATAATAATTAGAATCAATTTACAGTTTTTTGTCAGTTGGGGGAAAAAAATCAGTGTATTCAGTATATAAATAGTAAATGGATTTGAGAAAAATCACGTTAAATCAAAAATCACAAGTATGCAGTACTTGAGCTGGACCTTGAATAGAGCCTGCATATTTAGTTTAGTTCATTAATATCCTCATTAGCTGCAGCAAAGCCACAGCTTTTCTTCCTGGCGTCCAACAGAATCATACAAGAAAACAGAAAACATCATAAAAACAAAACAGAAGCCAAGTGAGCTTCATACCTCCTCACATCTTGATATACACATTATAAGAAACTACGTCATATAACCTTGTGCATTATCCTTTCGTTGTTATTTCGTATTTTCTGTATATGTACATATAATTCAACCAAACATACTATATTAGGGGTGTCCAATCCTGGTCCTCGATCATTTGAATCAGGTGTGTTGGAAGAGGGAAACATCTAAAACATGCAGGATTGTGGTCCTCGAGGACCAGGATTGGACACCCCTGTACTGTATATACATGTCATATATACATATCTGCCTGTACCATACTACAATGTCATACATACACACATATGTACATATACACATATATCATACAACATGTACCCACACTATGTAATTTAGTATACATACCCTATATATCATAAATATCTACACACACACACACTCACACACACTTTGATGGATGCTGTTTTATAAATTTTTTAAATTGATTTATGTTAGTGGTGAGTTTAATGTGTTTCGGCAATGACTTCCATCCTTTCGTACCTCTATACAGATCAGTGTGTTTGATGGCATTTAATCTTGCTTTAGTTATTGGACAGTATTATAAAGCATATATACTAACCTAACTATCATTTTCAAGTTGATTTTACTGATTATAGTCGAAGTTTTCGGGCTCTGATTGTGTATGCTGTGTGCAGTGTGTCCCATTTGAAAAGCAATCCGACCACATGCGCTCCAGCCAGGGTTACTTAGTTGCCATATCAGTTTTGATAACCGTCGTGCAGGGTCGGTGTAAATCAATCTGGGCCCTGCAGTAGAGATTAGAAGATTTGCGCTCATCATCGTTGGAACAGCAGCAGAGCTGCAGCCTAAAGCCCTTTTCAGACATGGCATACGTAACGACGCCGGTTTCATCATTCTGTTAAAGCTTTTTGTCATTCACAACACCTCCTTTATTTTCATTATGAGTACAAGAAACACTGTTTTTGCAGTGATCCCACTGAAACATTGTGTATCGGTTTCATCATGTATGTCATTAGAGCGTGAAGTCTCCTTTGAATGACGTTAAGTTTGCCCGATGACTCACTTCTGTTTGTTCAAATACGGGCAAAATGAAAATATAGAACAAGTGGTGGGAACATTTTTTGCTGTGGTTGTATGAGAACATTTCTTTCACCTCCTCACCCTTTGTCTCGCCACAACAACTTTGCCCTTTGTCTCCTTAACCTCCATAACTCGGATTTTTTTTAGTGTTTTACAGAGTATGAAGCTGATTTTATTTATTTGCATATAAGATAAAGATTCAGATCGTACTTCTATTGTATTGATTTTAGAAAGAGTGCACATTTAATCTCCATCTTTATAATTTACTTTGGGCGCCTGCAGTCTGTGTTAATGAGACAACAGTCACTTGTAAGCGACACTGAAATGGATTTTGATGCGACCTGAAGAGGTTATCGTGGTGACTTGGGAGCTTTATTCTGACGTGTTAGGTTTTCTTCACATTAACATGAAGTGCTTAATGCTTATGTGTTTGTTTAAACCTAGATTTATATGTACAAGGTCAAGCAACGGGGACTTTTTTTTTGTTTTTTTTTCTGCAAAATATTTCGTGCACCGCTAAAGGACACATGTTTTGTGCCCTTGGTACGAGGTGGTGCACTGGACTGGAAATGTAATTGGTTTTGTTTATTTTGTGGGGAAATGCAGTTTTGTGCTTATGCAAGTGAATAATTTTTAGACAAATATGTACCCCAACTTGGCTGGCTCACAGGAATACCACAGCTGCGTGTTGAAAAATAGATGGTTGATATAATCGCTGAGCAAGAATAATGCACAGAGACAAAGCTTAAAATCTTTTTAAATAACCATATTTGTCCTGAGCTCGAGGGCTGAGCGCATCTGTAGTTCCAGTAAATGATAACTGGGTTTTTGGAAGACCGTTTGGTGCTCATGATTCAGACTTACCTGATCTTTTTCCTGTTATGTTGTTATGCGTGAATCTGTTTTATCTGCGGTAATCTCAGTGGTGGACTTAGACTTCTAAAAATGAAAGAAAAGCAGAAAAGTGAGGCAGGTGAAAAACCACACAATGATTCACAAAGGTTGCACAAAAGCATGGAAAAAAGGTTAGGGTCTGGGTGAAAGAAAGAAAAAAGCCTTACTCACCTGATATTATCGTATTGTGCCGTCTGTATTCTTTTATCATTGAAAGTGAAACAAAACCACTTCATACAGCTAAACAGTAAAAGAGGATAAAGATCTTTTTGACTACTAATCTTTTTTTTTTTTTTTTAGGAAGCTTGGAGAAAAATATAAAAATCTTTTCTTTATTTAAAAACCATCGACTACATTATTCATTTTTATAAAGTCATGAGAAAAAAAAATAGGTTTATCACAGGGAAATTATTACTTAACTGCTAGTTTAACATACAAGCAGACTTGATTCTCCTTGAAGCAGTGGCCACAGGTGAACACGGTTATTTAATCGTCATGATTTAAACAACTGGAAACAACAGATCATCCATCCATCCATCCAACCATTATCTACACACCACTTAATCCTCACTAGGGTCACGGGGGGCTGGAGTCTATCCCAGCTGACTCAGGGTGAAGGCAGGGGACACCCTGGACAGGTAACCAGTCTATCACAGGGCTACACTTAGAGACAGACAACCAAGCACACTCACATTCACACCTACAGACAATTTAGAATCACCAATTAACCTCAACATGTTTTTGGACTGTGTGGGAGGAAGCCGGAGAACCCGGAGAGAACCCACGCTGCACGGAAAGAACATGCAAACTCCACGCAGAAAGATCCCGGGTGTCCTCACCGGCGACCTTCTAGCTGTGAGGCAACAGTGCTAACCAACGAGCCACCTTGCACCAACAACAGATCAGTCACAAGAACAACTAAGCATGTTGTCACACATTGAAATACAAACAGTTCTTCTTCATGATGAGGAACTTCTTAGGGAGTTGGAACCTCTCTTATTTAATCATCAAGGGTCTGCTGTTCTCTTTACTGTTTAGGTGTGGTATCATTATACCAACATCTCCAAGGCATTCAGAAAAAAAGGTTGCCTCTGAGTCTGGCAAAGGATTTGACATAAATCATCCCACTCTAAGGAAAATCATCCACCACTAGTGTAGATTTTCAGTGACTCCCAATTTGTCCGAGGCGGGCTGCCCTGACAGTTTAAACCCAAGAGCAGATTGTTTGATGCAAAAGAAAACAAGTCTCCGAGAACCCCAAAATTTCATCACAGGACCTGCAGGTAACTCTGACACTGTAGAGACTGTACAAGTTTGACCTGCGCAGGCGGCGCGCCAGGAAAATGCCTTTGCTGTCCAAAAAGCCCATTAGAGCAAAACTACAGTTTGCCAATGAACATGTAAGCAAAGAGCAGGCCTTTCGGAATAATGTGCTCTGGCCAGACAAATCAAAGACAGATTTATTTGGCCGCAGTAACAGCAGACATGTTTGGCTCTTCAGGAGAAAAAAAATAAAAAATCGTACCAACTGTGCAGCATGGTTGTGGAAAAGTCATGGTTTGGAGTTTGTTTTACTTCCTCAGGGTTTGGGCAGCGTGTTGATTCAGCTACGAAATCTGTATAATATCAAAGACGATCATGTGACACCGGCTGTCCTGAAGCTGGAGATGAACTGGACTTCCGAACGTGATCCTAAACATGCCAAGAATCCTCGCTAGAAAAGTCTTTCAGGATGGTGCTGTTGTCTGTCTGCCTCCATCATTTGTGGTTTGTCTTAATTTTGATCCTCATCTGCGTGCATCGGTATGAATGAATACTGTTGGTCAAACTGACGGTCATCCTTCTAATGGAAGATCTGTCCGACAGAGTTTCCAGAAAGCCAGTGGCACATGTGAGAGGTGATGAGGTCAGCCTGCAAGTATGCCCAGATGGAGACCTTATTACAGTTAAAATGGTGGCTCCTGGCAGCTGATCTCTGTGTGCAGTTTCGCTCGGAAATAATTTTAAGATTGATTTATGTAAGTTGTAGTGTTTTGTTTATATATTTTCTCCTGAATCTCAACAGTGGAGGTGAAGAATTCAAAGTTAAAAAGATCCATAGACAGGGATGGATATTGTTAAGGTTTGTACTACTTTGAATGATACTGCAAAAAATGTGATGTAGGTTAAGAACAGAGTTAAGGTTGCTTCGTTTTCTCTGTTTGTTAAAATTCCTCTCTTTCATTTTTAAGTGAAAAGGGTTTTTTTTGGACAGTATTTTAACATTTGCAGTACTTTAACACTGCCAATACCAACACTCAGTTAGAGAACAGGTGAAATAAAGCAGAGAGAGTTTGTCTGGTCTCGAAATCACTAAATTCTCTGAATGCTCTGAAACAGAAACTGTGAATTTCCCAACAACGGATCAGATGGAGGCCATTTCTGATTCATTCATGGTTCAACAATCAGCTGGCTAATGGTTGCTTTTAATTACTAATGATATAGATATAATTTATCATGGAGATGAACAACAAACTGGGAAGTCAGAAACTTTCTTTGCCTGCGTGAGATGAATTTTCACTGGATGTCGATACAAAAGGCTTGTTCCACTTGTGGCCACCAGCATCGTCAGTATCAACCCCAGTGAAGTGTCACCACGCTTTTAAACGTTTAGTTCTCAGCATTGTCACTAATAGCAGGGTGTGTGTTCGGAGCTGTGGTGCTGGTTCCGCCCCTCACACAGATTCCAAGAGAGAGATCCGTCCTCTGGGTTGGGAAAAGCAAAAAGAGTTGTTGAGATAACATTTGCAACATAACTTGTATGTAATAATACATCAGATTTGTTTTAGTATTAATGGCAGAATCCATAATGTTGGATCCTTAATGTAGCCCCAGAACCTGAATAACTGCATTTCAGCCCCCATCCCCACCCATAGAGCCTCACTACCCACATTATTGACAAATACATCAAGTTGAAACAAGCTAGAATTACCCTTTAAATTGAAAGTTTGGGGTTTTGGACTGAGGATCGGCAAAGAGCGAGACATTTAATGACACCGCTTTGTACTTCATGGTATTTTGATGACGCTGTTTACTTTATTTTAATGTTCTATCGAGCCGTCAATTGATCCTTTTAATCAAGAAAACATCTGCACGTCGCATATTCAATAATGACAATAACAATTAGCGGGCCGACTTGTTTGGAATCCGTCATTATTGTTGCAGCCACTTGAGCGAAGCGGGAGATTTATCGGAGGAAATCTTCGGCGTGTCACCTCGGGACAGAAATTTAACTCCGACACAAACAGATCTGGACCGAGCGCTTTCTGTGATGAAACGCGCCGCTCAAGAACGTCTATTAATTGCTTTTCATGCGGCGCAGAAACGAACGGGAAGTAAACGCTGCTTAGGACGGTATAAAAATCCATTAATAATGCATTAACACAAAACGCTTCACTGTGATGCAAAGTACACTGGAAACGCAAACGGCGGCCTTCAGACGCCCGGGGAGTCTGGTGGAGGGGTCTGATGGGAGTTCTGAGAAGTCTGCAGCATTTTAAACTGTTGATTCCTCCGGTCTGCGAGCTCTCCCAGCCTTGTCAGTGTTATCTCCTTCTCCCTGGTGGGAGGAGACACGCTCCATGGGAAGGGCTATCACCGTGGGCTGGCTGGTGTGGAATCAGATTCTCCTATCACAGCTCCTGACCTCACTGTTATATGATAGAATGTGAAAGTTAACCTGGATCAGCGCCTGGGGACGGTGTCTGGCTTTGTCGAGGGAATATGATGTTTCACTGCGTTTCAGGACTTTTCTCTCGCCTCACTATCGAGCCTGTGTGTGTGGGTGTACGGCCACACACATCAAATGACTGCTTTTTAAAGCTAGAGCAGCCTGAAGAGCGGGTTTCTGAGCTGTCGCAGGTCACGTACAACTTCATAAACCCATTTTTCCATCGTCTAGCTGAGAAAATATCAATCAAACTTAAGTTATCTCTATTTTTGTTGTCATTTCTACTGAGTCAAATCCACTCAACTTCAGTTTGATTGATATTATCTCAAGCAAACAACAAAAAAAACCCCAAGTTTTCTGAAAATCTACAAAATGAACGCTTCATTTCTATTTTCGTCACCCTTTTCACTCACCAAAGGGACAGAAATCTTTCACAGAATGCTCGCTGGTGTAAAACACAGTTACATGATGTGAAAAGAAAAACTCAGGTAGCACTTTGGTAATGCTTTATAATAACTACCCGTTATAACTAGTTAATAGATCATTTGTAAACTGTTAATTAGTGAGTTATTAACCACTTGTTAAGTGTTTGTTAATGATGATTTATAACGATGCCTTATAGATAGTTAATAAACCATTTACAAACTGTTAGTTAATGAGTTATAAATGACTTGTTAACTGTATATTAATGATTTATAGCCATACCTTATAAACCAGTCATAGATCATGAACAAGCCATTAGTGAATTACTTACTAATGACTTGTTAAGTTAATAGTTTATATATGTTATTGGGACGTTATTCTAAAGTTGCAACTATTCCTCATTTATTAACTGCTGGTAAATGAGGAACAGTTGCAACTTTAGAATAACGTCTCAATAACATACATAAGCCTATAACTAATACTTAACTACTACATTAACTTTACAGATCACTTGTTAATAGTTTGTTCACCATCTACTAACACCAATGAAACTTTGTAGAACAGCAAATGGGTGGAACAAGTTCAAGGTACAGAAATTTGATGTGATATTTAAAATATCACAGTTTTGTACCTCAACCCTCTTCCACCCATAGACTTTTCTGTGTATTATATTTTACCAAAGACATACAACAGATAGAATGTTGAACATTGTCTTTAATGTATGAGGAATAAATGAGGAATAGTTGCAACTTTAAAATAACGTCCCAATAACATATATAAACTATTAAGTGATACTTAACAAGTCATTAATAAGTAATTCACTCATGGCTTGTTCATGATCTATGACTGGTTTATAAGGTATGGCTGTAAATCATTAATGTACAGTTAACAAGTCATTTATAACTCATTAACTAACAGTTTGTAAATGGCTTATTAACTATCTATAAGGCATCGCTATAAATCATCAACAAACTATTAACAAACACTTAACAAGTGGTTAATAACTCACTAATTAACAGTTTACAAATGATCTATTAACTAGTTATAACGGATAGTTAATATAAAGTGTTACCAGCACTTTTAAAGCACTGTGTCTATTTCCTTAAGTTACTGATTCTGTTTTTAAAAATGATCAGTGGCTGATGGAGCTTGTTTCACTCAGCGTTCTTGACTGTCGTTCACTGGCTGCACTTTAGACTAAAAGCGACGAAGGTTATCGCAAAAATTTGGAAAACAAGAAAGCGAGCGATCGCCACCTTAAACTTTCACACAGTGCAGCTGTAACTTTCAGTGTGTGTGTGGGAGGACTCAGTGCTTCTAATCTGCTGGGAGGATCTGTACATGCTCTGTTTTGTATAAAGGTTAATGAAATTACACAGGGGGTTGGTGCTACAGCTGCAGGTGTGCTCTGTCACACGGGCCGACTTACCAGAACGTTGGAAAAGAGAGCAGGCTGCGAGCTGAATCCGTGCGTTTGCAATTTTTCGATTGCTGATACATGGAACTGCTGGTAGTGGCGTTGTCGGTGTGATGACTTTGAGTTTTCGCCTCGTGACTCTTTGAAGAAAAATTGGTTGTTCATTGTGTGCTTCTCTGTTCCTCCTACTGGCCTCTCCGACTCTTTCGAGCAGCCTGTGTGTGTGTGTGTGTGTGTGTGTGTGTGTGTGTGTATGTGTGTGTCCATACACTAGATGTAGTTGTGTTATATGTCCATAGCCACAGTCCTGCGTACTGTCAACAGCTCCACAAGGAGCAACTGTGTCCAGTGTTTGCAGAGCTAGTGCTTCACATTTTACTCACAATAAAAGTATCGTCTGTAGAAAGATTGTTGATATTTAGCTTTTTACAGTTAACCCTCTGAAGTCCAAGCAGGTTCTGGGTGTGTTTTTTTCCTCCTGTGACATTTTTGCTCACTGTGAGCTCATTTCTCTGCAATATCAAGTCATGAGAAACAGCAGAACCAACTCTGGAAAATGTCTTCAGTGGAGTCTAGAAGAGTTATAATGCCAGTAATCTAAAACATTATTTCAGTATTGGGGCTGCAGGGTGGCACAGTGGTTAGCACTGTTGCCTCACAGCAAGAAGGTTGCTGGTTTGCTTCCCGGTGAGGATGCCCGGGATCTTTCTGCGTGGAGTCTCCATGTTCTCCCCGTGCAGTGTGGGTTCTCTCCAGGTTCTCCAGCTTCCTCCCACAGTCCAGAAACATGTTGAGGTTAATTGGTCATTCTAAATTGTCTGTAGGTGTGAATGTGAGTGTGCTTGGTTGTCTGTCTCTAAGTGCAGCCCTGTGATAGACTGGTGACCTGTCCAGGGTGTCCCCTGCCTTCACCCTGAGTCAGCTGGGATAGACTCCAGCCCCCCACGACCCTAGTGAGGATAATGTGGTGTATAGATAATGGATGGATGGATTTATTATTTCAGTATTCATTTTTTTTAAAAAACAAAAAAAACATGGAATCAGTATGTACAACATCTTTCCAGATTCCGACAGGTGTTACCGATACCAGAAAAAAACATGGTGACTCTGTGTACTGCAGATGTTTTACTACTTACATTTCTAATTTGTCTGCTCTGTGTGATCACAGCCTGCAGGTCAGCTGAACATTCCTGTCAGGAATGGCTTCCCACAGTCTACTTTGAGCAAAAGCTTGATTTTTAAAATGTTGTTTTGATTAATTCATTCATTTCTTTCAAGAAAAGTTTTTGAATGTGACATTACAGATAAAGTGATGCCACAATGTTTCTTAAAAAACACATTTTTATCGAAGAGCTTTTCCTGATTTTATTTAAGTTCTATGTTTTATAGCTTTATTTGTGAGCTTTCTACTTTTATCAATTATTCTGTGTCTTTATTGTATTTTAATTTTTAATTTATTTTTAATGAAAAGGACTTTGTAGCATTTGTTTTGAAAATTGTTCTATAAATAAAGTTTATTATCATTATGAATATAAAGTAATGTCAATGAAACATCATAATTTTACATCATTTTTCTCAACGACTCGGCCCAGCGCACACACGGATAGTTCAAGGACCGTCTGAAAGTTGAAAACCCAACGATTCTTTAGCAGCTTCTGGCTCTGATGAATTGTCTTATTTTGGCGTTTTTAAAAAGATAATCTACCTTTCTGATTTGCCGGTCAGAGTTAACATGTTCCAGATTTACCCTCTCGCTCCACTGACCCCCCTCCCCTCGCTTCACCCATTGCCACTGAGCACGAGTACAAATATGCACAAGACTCTCCAGGATAGACTCTGAGCCACTTTGCATGTCTCTTATGTACAAAGCCAGGTCTGTACGAACACCAGATTTGTTCTGTCGGTGCACAAACACAACAGACAGCTTGCAGACTTTGAGGAGATATTCGTTAAATTAGACTAAAACTGTATTTTACATTTTACTTGCAAAAAATCCGAGCAGAGAATGATCAGAAACTGTTTTGTGATGCTGTTCTTAAAGTCTTGGCTTCCTGCAGCGGGTCAGAGGTCACATAGTAATTATCACGACTGTGCTGGTGTAAGCAAGAGCGAGCCAAGAATTAGAAGAAGCCAAAATACGAAAATGACAGCAGGACAAAGATATTAAGTTTCACTGTCTTCAGTCTGTTCTCTATTCTTACAGCTGTTTACAACCATGTCTGATCCCAGGCAACAGATGGTGGTCGACTGCTTTTCTCTTTTTTTTCCACGTGTCTTGCTATTTGTTCATACATGTTCTCGTGCTCATATGTGTGAGTTGTATTAGTAGTCTGCCTCTTATTCACTGTATTTAAGATTTATTTTAACTAAACTTTTTTAGAGTTTGGAAAATAAAAAGTTTATCAAACATTTCTGAAAGTCGAGAGCGGATGAACACGAGGAGAGAGGTTTGTTCAAGTTGATGGTGGATTAGAGATAAAAACAGAAGATTCATGGTGCTGCAAGAAACAAAAAAATGAGTAGATGGAAGGGGAGGGTGCTGAAAACAAATGAGATAGAGTTGCATAGAGAGATGGAGTTAGAGACAGGGAGGGCTAGAGGGATACAGGCAGTGTTCTAATGACTTCACACCCCATTAGCCACTTAGTCTGATGCGTCACACCTCATTATGCTGCTGGAGCAGCAGTGCATGAACGCGTGAAACCGTCCACTCAGCCAGACCTGTCCACCCGCTCCAAACGCTCACTCACTTACAGCAATTAGAGTGTGTGTGTGTGTGTGTGTTTGTGTTTTTGTGTTGCTTGAATGCGTGCGTGTGTGCGCGTAAAGGTAGACTCCAAACTGGCCCGCCCGTTGGTGAAAAACAAATGGTTAAAATCGATTGTTTAAAGCCCAATGAAGACCTTCTCAACAGAGATGTAGCGGCTCCCGCTATGTGGCATTTCAACACAAGTTTGCCATGGCTACCCTGCAGCTCAAGCGGGAAATGCTGTGAACAGGCAAGAGCAGCGCTTTCTTTGTCAGCCTACATAAGAGAGGAGGACTGTGTAGCGTGCTCCAGAGGACTCTCCTTAATCACTCTCCCTTAAACACGCAAGTGCACGTGCACGCTCTCTTGCACGATGGCGAACACGCACACACACACACAACATGCAAGGATAAGGAGATGGAAAAAAAGCGAGGTCTCTCCATGCCATCCCCTGCATGGGCAGCCCCAGTTGGCAGAGTGTGAAGTGTTCCTCTCCAGGACAAGGCCTGCTAACTCAAATCCCTGGCTAGCAGCCACGCTCCTCTCCATTACAAACACTGGACCCATTTATCCCGGTGTCCCCCCTCTCTAGTCACACTGCCACCCCAGGGGGAATGCCACATAATGGCTCTGTAGCCACTGTAACTGACATCTCTATTCAGCTAATGTTTATTGTTTTGCTCTGCTTGGTGTGTTGATATTCAACAAGGCAAAAAAAAAAAGCAGAGAAGAAAAACCAAAATGAGTAAATATGTGTATGATTGTGCCAAGCTTTGTATAATTCATGGATCGCAGACAAATATTTCATATTTAATCTGAATAGTCTCCTGTTTCCAGCCAAGTTAGACTGTGTTAATACCCCAGAGATGAAGGAGCTACTGTATTATGCAATTTAAATTCCCTCTGACTGGCATTTCACTATGTTGTTCAACACTCTGGTTATCTTTTATCTCTGCAGCTGACCTTAAACGATCTTCTTTACATTTCACTGTCTGTCCTGGACCTTTTTTTTTTTTTGTCCTCTGCCAAATCTGAACTGCACTCTCGTACGGTTTACTCTTTGGATTTCATTCATGTGCCAATTTGATAATATTTAAGAATTGTTTCCCTTTCCTGCCTTTGCTTGCTTAGCCCGTGCTGTGAGCGGGGCTCTCTGTGAGGCTCTTCCCAAGGTGACTTCTAGTTTTTCTTTTTTGCAAATGAGGTTTTCTGTGAGTTTTTCCCTTCATTCAAACATTTGCTCTAACTGTACATTCAGATCTCAGGCATCCTCTGCATTGTACAAATACACTTAAATTGATGCATCCTGTAATCGACCGCAATAAAGAGCACGCTGGAGTGCAGCGCAAATATGCATCAGGACACATAACCGCAGCACCATGCCACATGAAAATATGGGGGTTGCTGTTCAGATAGTGCACAGACGACACAGCGTACATTGACTCCAGCAGTTATGTTCGCTGTGACCACATGTCATAAAACGCATGTTAGTCTGCAAGAGGGAAAAAAAAAAGCTTTGAGGTTTGCTGATTGTTCTAAGAGATCTAAGCTATGTCAGTAGAACGACTTCCTATTTTGTCAGTTTTCTTGTTTAAATATTGTTGTTTGGATTTACTGGCAGTGTATTAACAAAAAAAGGTTTCTCTTTGTGCCAAATACTATTAAACTCTGCCCTCAAAGGAACGGCAAATTAAATCTCAGAGCCCCTCTTTTTTTTTTTTGATGGTTTTAATTCAGTCTTTTGTTGCAATTGTCAAGTATTCGGTTTTCCTCCCTGTATCCGAGGCTCTCCCCTGACCTTCAGCAACACACCAAGAGATAATGTAATCATGGTCGGGGAGTCGCTGCTGTCAAACACGTCTCCTCCCTGTGATGAACGCATGCTGTGTGAGCATGTCAAACATCACACACCTGAACACCTGTCTGTTTCTGTCTGCAGCCCCACCTCGCCCCCGTCACGCAGGACGAGCGAGGGAAAGGACAAAACCAGGGGAGGAGGGGAGGAGGGGTTGTTGAAAAACTGCTATATGTAGAGGAGAAATCCTCCGAGCGCACGGCAAATTACGACTCGCAATAATTGCGTTGTTAATTTGCTGAAATGCAGGATTAATTAAAGAGTCTTTATCAGTGTGTGGCTCACATGGCGAGGTACACGGGCATCGTAATTTGTTAGTGATCAAACCTGGCTGACTGGCAGCTGTGACAGTGGGCACAGCTTGGAGTGTGTTGGCCCCTGCAGTGTCCTGGTACCGGGTCACCGAGGCCTCGCTGCGACGCTGTGCGCTGCAGACAGGGGGTGGACTTCAGTGTCAGTCTTGTGTGACCTCCCTCTCGCATCCTCCCCTCTCTCTTCGCCCTGTTCGTCTCCGTGTGCCGTCCTCCGGGATGAAACAGGGCTAACTCGTATCGGCTGGCATGCAAAAACACGTCTCGCATGCTGGGATAAGAGTTTAGAGGGAGTGGTTTCCAGAGCCCACGCGCGTGGATGCATGTGTGTTGTTGTTGCTTACGTGTGTGCACGCGGTTGAGATGTGAATTTAAAAAAAGGGTGAGCAAGCGGTATCGCCCTCTGTCATTTCTAGACATCCTTAACACAGGCAGGCTGTGACTTCTGAACCGCTGAACTTAACCCTCGCTGCTGGGAGGGAACGGCATCAGCGGACATGGGATGGAACATGCCCTTGCCCAACACAGATGTATATAGAATAAATATTACGCTTTATTTTGAAGACACAAGCGCGCGGGGGAGGGGTGAGAACGCACCGTGGTCATATATTCTCATTATCTCTCTCAGTTCATTATTCCCTCCACTGCCTCCATTCGCTGACCCCCAGCCTGCTATCTCTTTCCCTGCACCTCTCCTCCTCTCTCTCATTCACTTTCTTTCCCTTCTTCGCTCCTACTCCCTCTTCTCTTTTGGACGGAGGTAAGGGTGAGATCATAATTATGTTTTGACACATGGCGTTAGCCCCTAGAGCGCTCGGATTTTAACTCAAAGTGGGAGTTGTCATTGCGACAGCCCTTACTGCTCTTAATTGGAGGGGAGGGCCAAGAGGCCCGCCCACAGACCAGGGTGGCAGTTTTAATGAGGTTATGTTCATACAGGAAGTCAGAGTTGTGACAGGAGGAAACTGTCATTGGCCTGTTAAAGAGAGCGGCTGACATCTCAAAGCCTACTGTGTTCGTCAGTGAGAGGGGAAAACCTCTCCGCTTCTCTCTCTACAGGTGGAAACAGGCAATTAAAACAGAAATGAAAAACTAAAAAACACCCAGGGCAGCCCCACCGACTTGAGCACTTTGCGAATAAACACCAATCAGAAGAGGAAGGGCTGCTGATAGAATAATAATTGCTAAATGAAATACTTATTAACCTCCTTGGACTCACTTCACAAGGACTCAGTTGAAAATGAGTGTAATTACCCCAAGTAAATGGCAATTAACACAAATCAGCAGGAGTCTGTGTGTGTGTTTCCCTTCTTCTCCTGTGCACGTTCACGTATTGTCCATCTCAGCGTGATCATGCATTCTGCACATGCACACGTCTGTAAGTGGGTCCATGCTGTGTGTGAGCGTACACTGCAGTGACTTCCCTCTAATATTTTTCAGCCTTAGGTCTCAGAACACGGGGGGGGAGAGAAGGTGTTGAAAGCAAAGCTGCAGAGATCTCTAGCCAAAACACTGGCCTCAGTGTTCTCCAGGTGCACCCTGTTGTGAAAGGGCGCTGCTGCCAGAGTAATGTGGCTGTTGGTAGTCCGCCCTAACAAACAGGCAGTGCGCAACCTTTGATCCGCGCCACCCTCAAAGTGAGTTCCCACTTCTGCGAAAAAGTCCATTTACAAAATGTATTCCATTATTTCTCTCGGTAATAACCAAATCCAAAAATATTGCTCCAACATTTCGTTTCAAACGGACGTTTATTTGGAGTGGGAGCCATGTTTATTTTCCCAAGTAGTTTTCGAACAGGTTTGAGTTTCACCGACGCTTTTAAGCACACACACGATGTGCGCCCACGTCCAACCAAAATCAGCGCAGAGAGCCTTGCCATTTCCTCTCAGCGTGTCCCTCCACATGTTTTAGCCACACCAGTTTGTTTTGAAGACAAATCTGCTTTTTCAGGCCAAGAATTTTTCTGGGATGTAGAGAAAGAGTTTTACAAAAAAAAGGGAAAGGTTTTGATCTTGCATAACGCTTCACACTGTTGCTGCTTTGTTGGGCGTTGTTCAGTTTGCGAGCCTTAAGCGAGATAGAGACAGAGATAGTTCCCTTGGTGCTTCCTTTTCAGCTTGAAAAGAAAACACATGTGGTCTGATTGAAGAAATTTGGGCTGCTGAAGTTACACACATGCAGCACCGGTGCCAGCTGGCCCGGTTTTGACATGTCGCAGTGTTTAGTTTGCTTCACTTGGACCGTATAGCGTGAACTTAATAGTCTCTCTTTGTCCGCCATGACAATATGTGGCTTCACACAATTAGAGAGGTCTCCTTCCTGCCATACGAAAGATAAACATCACCTGCTGGCTGTATAGATTGGAACAGGCTCTCCAAGGTTGTCTGGAGGTCTTTCTGTGTTCGGCTCCTCATTCACACAAATAACACAGCGCTCGCTCCTCTAAGGAGGCGGAAAGGAACGTGGGAGGATCTGTCGTGACCTTGCGTGGCACGGGTCATGAGGAGTAAGATGAGGGGATGAGGTAAAGCAGAAAAAAAGACAAGGTCACTGTGTTGTTTTTTTTCAATGGGCTGGAAGAGCTTGTTTAGTTAGTTGACGTGGACCACAGCAAATGGGCTTATCAGGGAGATGTGGACACCAAGGTGAGAAGGGGCAAAGTCCCATTTAAATCCAATCTGAATTTAATGCTATGGTGAACATGATTCTTTCCCGTGTTGCACATCAGAGGCTTCTGTGAGCGTTTTCTTGTGATTTGATCTGAAAAAAAAAAAAGAAAACAAGCGAGCAAGGTGCCTTTTAATAGCTCCTCTGTCAGGACGCGGGATTTCTAAGATCTAACAAGTATATTGAGTGGCTGCTACCCTCAGGCGTGCAGGTTCCAGCCATGCCGCTCGGCTCACGGCCGCTGCTCTTCTGTCAGCCTCGTCTGTGGGAACCGTGGAGATGTGACTTCTGAGGTGAAACTGGAATACTCGTGCGTGTAAAATAAGAATCTACATGCAAGTGTTTGTGTGCGAAGCTTCGAGCTGAACTCATCCCACCTACGAGGTATCCGTCAGCGTGCTGTGATCTGGTCTGACTGTAATCTCACCACAACTCTGGGCTCACTCTTTCACCCCCGGAAAAAATTGTCATGGGTTTCAGTGGCGAGCGCTATTGCCTAACTGCTAATGCTGTTTTGCGAGAGCTGCTAGATTGTGAGAACTGACATGCTAATGCTGTTAAACTGCACTTCCTCTTGAATAGTGGAAACAAATGTGGCAGAGAGAAGCGAACGTGTGCGTTCACCAATAATGTGGAAACTTCTGAACACGTTTATTTCACCACAGGTGAGAGAGAAGATTCGCACCCTTTTTCCGACGTGTTTCAACGTCGCTTTGATCAGGTAACGGTTAAGAAAGGTCAGCGGCATCATCAAAATTTGGACTGAATGTCACCAAGAGTTAAGGCTGAATCATTGCAGATTCATTAGTGTGACGGTTTCCAGTAAATCCTTCTGTCACACTGTTGTAGAATCGTGTTGTAGACTTTGTGAGTCTCTACAGTGATCACCTCTGGTTAAACCAAGAACCCGTAATGCTCTAAGGTCCACTTAGCTGGGCTTCTCTAACATTAATAATGCAGAACATTTTCCTAATGAAGGAACATATTTTTTCTTTTCCATTTTTCTTTCAACATGTTGGATAACTGTGTTAATCAAGGCTTTACTTTCAGATTTCCTCTCTAATGGCATATCCAGTGAAGGGAAAAGGTCACGGTGGTAATAGACTGATCTGTAGTCCTCGGGGAGAATCTCTCTCCCCCTCTCTTTCTCCCTCTCTCTCCTTCTTTCCTTCCTTCCTCTCACCACCTCTCTCCCTCTTTTCCTCTCAGGCCCAGACAGACAGTCTCACTCCCAGACATCCTCATCTGCCTCCCACTGCGCTCAGCCCAGCTCGCCAGGATTTCAATCACAGGGCCAAATGAAATTATTAAGAGGTGTTAAACTTATTAATCATTAAATTAGCTAAATGATCCTCCAAGTGCAGCCCAGATGAATGACATGTCATTCTCTAATGCAATTTGCCTCTCCACCTCTGCAGCAGGTGAAGGTCAGAAGAGGGCCCACAGCACGGCAGCTGATAGCTTTTTTTTTTCTCTCATTCTCATTTCATCTCTTTCTTTCTTTCTTTCTTTGTGTCCACTGCAAAGCGCTCTCTGTGCCACGAGGGGGGAACTGAGAATAAAAGACAATATGATTTAAAAAATACAGTGACGGCGCTGCTAAAAGAGAAGACATAATAAAAAAAATGCATGTACCTGACACTTCTGTCATCATTTCCCTTTTGATAGTAGGCACGTATCAAACTAGCTCTTGAGTTTCGGTTTCCTTCTTATCTCGATTTGATTGGTGGGAAAGTAGGTGAGCACATGTGAAACGCACCTCCCACATAGCGCTCTCTGTGTTAGTATGCAGTGGCGCTCTGTTGATATCGTGTATAAACATCCCCATGAGAACCAGAATAGAAATACCACTGAGTTGATGTCAGCTATCTCCTGATGGCTGATTCACCTTTCAGGAAGCCTTGGTGTCCCCACGCAGAGATGTAGCTTCAAGTGGTTTGGATATGAATCTGTAAAAAAAATTAAAGACTCCTCTGTCAATATTCATCTGTCATGATGCTCTTATTTTGATAGCATCGTCATATTCTGCATTTGTACTAATCTCCCCTTTAGTACCAGTTTATTTTTGACTGTGTAGCCGTTCAAGAGGCGACAGTTCCAGGTAATCAGTGATGTTGTTGTGGAACTCACAGAGGCGTACCTGTGGTCCGCTAATTGCTGCTGTGGTTAAGGTCAGTGCTGTGGATGAGCAGGCTGATTGTAGGAGGGTTTGAGGGGTAATGGGCAAGGTCAAGCTGGGTAACACTGTACTGAAAAGATGTTCATTT
>NW_007579196.1:118896-187663 GCF_000690725.1 Stegastes partitus
ACAAATATTTCATATTTAATCTGAATAGTCTCCTGTTTCCAGCCAAGTTAGACTGTGTTAATACCCCAGAGATGAAGGAGCTACTGTATTATGCAATTTAAATTCCCTCTGACTGGCATTTCACTATGTTGTTCAACACTCTGGTTATCTTTTATCTCTGCAGCTGACCTTAAACGATCTGTTCTAGCTCCTTTACATTTCACTGTCTGTCCTGGACCTTTTTTTTTTTTTGTCCTCTGCCAAATCTGAACTGCACTCTCATACGGTTTACTCTTCGGATTTCATTCATGTGCCAATTTGATAATATTTAAGAATTGTTTCCCTTTCCTGCCTTTGCTTGCTTAGCCCGTGCTGTGAGCGGGGCTCTCTGTGAGGCTCTTCCCAAGGTGACTTCTAGTTTTTCTTTTTTGCAAATGAGGTTTTCTGTGAGTTTTTCCCTTCATTCAAACATTTGCTCTAACTGTACATTCAGATCTCAGGCATCCTCTGCATTGTACAAATACACTTAAATTGATGCATCCTGTAATCGACCGCAATAAAGAGCACGCTGGAGTGCAGCGCAAATATGCATCAGGACACATAACCGCAGCACCATGCCACATGAAAATATGGGGGTTGCTGTTCAGATAGTGCACAGACGACACAGCGTACATTGACTCCAGCAGTTATGTTCGCTGTGACCACATGTCATAAAACGCATGTTAGTCTGCAAGAGGGAAAAAAAAAAGCTTTGAGGTTTGCTGATTGTTCTAAGAGATCTAAGCTATGTCAGTAGAACGACTTCCTATTTTGTCAGTTTTCTTGTTTAAATATTGTTGTTTGGATTTACTGGCAGTGTATTAACAAAAAAAGGTTTCTCTTTGTGCCAAATACTATTAAACTCTGCCCTCAAAGGAACGGCAAATTAAATCTCAGAGCCCCTCTTTTTTTTTTTTGATGGTTTTAATTCAGTCTTTTGTTGCAATTGTCAAGTATTCGGTTTTCCTCCCTGTATCCGAGGCTCTCCCCTGACCTTCAGCAACACACCAAGAGATAATGTAATCATGGTCGGGGAGTCGCTGCTGTCAAACACGTCTCCTCCCTGTGATGAACGCATGCTGTGTGAACATGTCAAACATCACACACCTGAACACCTGTCTGTTTCTGTCTGCAGCCCCACCTCGCCCCCGTCACGCAGGACGAGCGAGGGAAAGGACAAAACCAGGGGAGGAGGGGAGGAGGGGTTGTTGAAAAACTGCTATATGTAGAGGAGAAATCCTCCGAGCGCACGGCAAATTACGACTCGCAATAATTGCGTTGTTAATTTGCTGAAATGCAGGTTTAATTAAAGAGTCTTTATCAGTGTGTGGCTCACATGGCGAGGTACACGGGCATCGTAATTTGTTAGTGATCAAACCTGGCTGACTGGCAGCTGTGACAGTGGGCACAGCTTGGAGTGTGTTGGCCCCTGCAGTGTCCTGGTACCGGGTCACCGAGGCCTCGCTGCGACGCTGTGCGCTGCAGACAGGGGGTGGACTTCAGTGTCAGTCTTGTGTGACCTCCCTCTCGCATCCTCCCCTCTCTCTTCGCCCTGTTCGTCTCCGTGTGCCGTCCTCCGGGATGAAACAGGGCTAACTCGTATCGGCTGGCATGCAAAAACACGTCTCGCATGCTGGGATAAGAGTTTAGAGGGAGTGGTTTCCAGAGCCCACGCGCGTGGATGCATGTGTGTTGTTGTTGCTTACGTGTGTGCACGCGGTTGAGATGTGAATTTAAAAAAAGGGTGAGCAAGCGGTATCGCCCTCTGTCATTTCTAGACATCCTTAACACAGGCAGGCTGTGACTTCTGAACCGCTGAACTTAACCCTCGCTGCTGGGAGGGAACGGCGTCAGCGGACACGGGATGGAACATGCCCTTGCCCAACACAGATGTATATAGAATAAATATTACGCTTTATTTTGAAGACACAAGCGCGCGGGGGAGGGGTGAGAACGCACCGTGGTCATATATTCTCATTATCTCTCTCAGTTCATTATTCCCTCCACTGCCTCCATTCGCTGACCCCCAGCCTGCTATCTCTTTCCCTGCACCTCTCCTCCTCTCTCTCATTCACTTTCTTTCCCTTCTTCGCTCCTACTCCCTCTTCTCTTTTGGACGGAGGTAAGGGTGAGATCATAATTATGTTTTGACACATGGCGTTAGCCCCTAGAGCGCTCGGATTTTAACTCAAAGTGGGAGTTGTCATTGCGACAGCCCTTACTGCTCTTAATTGGAGGGGAGGGCCAAGAGGCCCGCCCACAGACCAGGGTGGCAGTTTTAATGAGGTTATGTTCATACAGGAAGTCAGAGTTGTGACAGGAGGAAACTGTCATTGGCCTGTTAAAGAGAGCGGCTGACATCTCAAAGCCTACTGTGTTCGTCAGTGAGAGGGGAAAACCTCTCCGCTTCTCTCTCTACAGGTGGAAACAGGCAATTAAAACAGAAATGAAAAACTAAAAAACACCCAGGGCAGCCCCACCGACTTGAGCACTTTGCGAATAAACACCAATCAGAAGAGGAAGGGCTGCTGATAGAATAATAATTGCTAAATGAAATACTTATTAACCTCCTTGGACTCACTTCACAAGGACTCAGTTGAAAATGAGTGTAATTACCCCAAGTAAATGGCAATTAACACAAATCAGCAGGAGTCTGTGTGTGTGTTTCCCTTCTTCTCCTGTGCACGTTCACGTATTGTCCATCTCAGCGTGATCATGCATTCTGCACATGCACACGTCTGTAAGTGGGTCCATGCTGTGTGTGAGCGTACACTGCAGTGACTTCCCTCTAATATTTTTCAGCCTTAGGTCTCAGAACACGGGGGGGGAGAGAAGGTGTTGAAAGCAAAGCTGCAGAGATCTCTAGCCAAAACACTGGCCTCAGTGTTCTCCAGGTGCACCCTGTTGTGAAAGGGCGCTGCTGCCAGAGTAATGTGGCTGTTGGTAGTCCGCCCTAACAAACAGGCAGTGCGCAACCTTTGATCCGCGCCACCCTCAAAGTGAGTTCCCACTTCTGCGAAAAAGTCCATTTACAAAATGTATTCCATTATTTCTCTCGGTAATAACCAAATCCAAAAATATTGCTCCAACATTTCGTTTCAAACGGACGTTTATTTGGAGTGGGAGCCATGTTTATTTTCCCAAGTAGTTTTCGAACAGGTTTGAGTTTCACCGACGCTTTTAAGCACACACACGATGTGCGCCCACGTCCAACCAAAATCAGCGCAGAGAGCCTTGCCATTTCCTCTCAGCGTGTCCCTCCACATGTTTTAGCCACACCAGTTTGTTTTGAAGACAAATCTGCTTTTTCAGGCCAAGAATTTTTCTGGGATGTAGAGAAAGAGTTTTACAAAAAAAAGGGAAAGGTTTTGATCTTGCATAACGCTTCACACTGTTGCTGCTTTGTTGGGCGTTGTTCAGTTTGCGAGCCTTAAGCGAGATAGAGACAGAGATAGTTCCCTTGGTGCTTCCTTTTCAGCTTGAAAAGAAAACACATGTGGTCTGATTGAAGAAATTTGGGCTGCTGAAGTTACACACATGCAGCACCGGTGCCAGCTGGCCCGGTTTTGACATGTCGCAGTGTTTAGTTTGCTTCACTTGGACCGTATAGCGTGAACTTAATAGTCTCTCTTTGTCCGCCATGACAATATGTGGCTTCACACAATTAGAGAGGTCTCCTTCCTGCCATACGAAAGATAAACATCACCTGCTGGCTGTATAGATTGGAACAGGCTCTCCAAGGTTGTCTGGAGGTCTTTCTGTGTTCGGCTCCTCATTCACACAAATAACACAGCGCTCGCTCCTCTAAGGAGGCGGAAAGGAACGTGGGAGGATCTGTCGTGACCTTGCGTGGCACGGGTCATGAGGAGTAAGATGAGGGGATGAGGTAAAGCAGAAAAAAAGACAAGGTCACTGTGTTGTTTTTTTTCAATGGGCTGGAAGAGCTTGTTTAGTTAGTTGACGTGGACCACAGCAAATGGGCTTATCAGGGAGATGTGGACACCAAGGTGAGAAGGGGCAAAGTCCCATTTAAATCCAATCTGAATTTAATGCTATGGTGAACATGATTCTTTCCCGTGTTGCACATCAGAGGCTTCTGTGAGCGTTTTCTTGTGATTTGATCTGAAAAAAAAAAAAGAAAACAAGCGAGCAAGGTGCCTTTTAATAGCTCCTCTGTCAGGACGCGGGATTTCTAAGATCTAACAAGTATATTGAGTGGCTGCTACCCTCAGGCGTGCAGGTTCCAGCCATGCCGCTCGGCTCACGGCCGCTGCTCTTCTGTCAGCCTCGTCTGTGGGAACCGTGGAGATGTGACTTCTGAGGTGAAACTGGAATACTCGTGCGTGTAAAATAAGAATCTACATGCAAGTGTTTGTGTGCGAAGCTTCGAGCTGAACTCATCCCACCTACGAGGTATCCGTCAGCGTGCTGTGATCTGGTCTGACTGTAATCTCACCACAACTCTGGGCTCACTCTTTCACCCCCGGAAAAAATTGTCATGGGTTTCAGTGGCGAGCGCTATTGCCTAACTGCTAATGCTGTTTTGCGAGAGCTGCTAGATTGTGAGAACTGACATGCTAATGCTGTTAAACTGCACTTCCTCTTGAATAGTGGAAACAAATGTGGCAGAGAGAAGCGAACGTGTGCGTTCACCAATAATGTGGAAACTTCTGAACACGTTTATTTCACCACAGGTGAGAGAGAAGATTCGCACCCTTTTTCCGACGTGTTTCAACGTCGCTTTGATCAGGTAACGGTTAAGAAAGGTCAGCGGCATCATCAAAATTTGGACTGAATGTCACCAAGAGTTAAGGCTGAATCATTGCAGATTCATTAGTGTGACGGTTTCCAGTAAATCCTTCTGTCACACTGTTGTAGAATCGTGTTGTAGACTTTGTGAGTCTCTACAGTGATCACCTCTGGTTAAACCAAGAACCCGTAATGCTCTAAGGTCCACTTAGCTGGGCTTCTCTAACATTAATAATGCAGAACATTTTCCTAATGAAGGAACATATTTTTTCTTTTCCATTTTTCTTTCAACATGTTGGATAACTGTGTTAATCAAGGCTTTACTTTCAGATTTCCTCTCTAATGGCATATCCAGTGAAGGGAAAAGGTCACGGTGGTAATAGACTGATCTGTAGTCCTCGGGGAGAATCTCTCTCCCCCTCTCTTTCTCCCTCTCTCTCCTTCTTTCCTTCCTTCCTCTCACCACCTCTCTCCCTCTTTTCCTCTCAGGCCCAGACAGACAGTCTCACTCCCAGACATCCTCATCTGCCTCCCACTGCGCTCAGCCCAGCTCGCCAGGATTTCAATCACAGGGCCAAATGAAATTATTAAGAGGTGTTAAACTTATTAATCATTAAATTAGCTAAATGATCCTCCAAGTGCAGCCCAGATGAATGACATGTCATTCTCTAATGCAATTTGCCTCTCCACCTCTGTAGCAGGTGAAGGTCAGAAGAGGGCCCACAGCACGGCAGCTGATAGCTTTTTTTTTTCTCTCATTCTCATTTCATCTCTTTCTTTCTTTCTTTCTTTGTGTCCACTGCAAAGCGCTCTCTGTGCCACGAGGGGGGAACTGAGAATAAAAGACAATATGATTTAAAAAATACAGTGACGGCGCTGCTAAAAGAGAAGACATAATAAAAAAAATGCATGTACCTGACACTTCTGTCATCATTTCCCTTTTGATAGTAGGCACGTATCAAACTAGCTCTTGAGTTTCGGTTTCCTTCTTATCTCGATTTGATTGGTGGGAAAGTAGGTGAGCACATGTGAAACGCACCTCCCACATAGCGCTCTCTGTGTCAGTATGCAGTGGCGCTCTGTTGATATCGTGTATAAACATCCCCATGAGAACCAGAATAGAAATACCACTGAGTTGATGTCAGCTATCTCCTGATGGCTGATTCACCTTTCAGGAAGCCTTGGTGTCCCCACGCAGAGATGTAGCTTCAAGTGGTTTGGATATGAATCTGTAAAAAAAAAAATTTAAAGACTTCTCTGTCAATATTCATTTGTCATGACGTGCGTGCTCTTATTTTGATAGCGTCCGCATACTTTGCATTTGTAATAATATGAGCTCCTTTCTCGCCAGTTTATTTTTGACTGTGTGGCCGTTCAAGAGGCGACAGTTCCAGGTAATCAGTGATGTTGTTGTGGAACTCACAGAGGCGTACCTGTGGTCCACTAATTGCTGCTGTGGTTAAGGTCAGTGCTGTGGATGAGCAGGCTGATTGTAGGAGGGTTTGAGGGGTAATGGGCAAGGTCAAGCTGGGTAACACTGTACTGAAAAGATGTTCATTTTAAACTCGACAGAATTTTAAATTCATCAAATGTCCAAAAAAAAGGGAGAGTAAACGTCTTTGTTTGTGCATTCTGATGCTTTTCTTTATGATTTGCTCACCGGTCACATTTCTGCTTACCTGCAAATTACTCTTCTTACCCTCACCATCCATTCCTATGCAATGTTTACTGCCATACCTGTATATATATATATGTGTGTGTGTGTGTATGTGTGTGACATATACCCCAGTAGTGCAGATTACAGTCCTGAGGGATTTAAATATCATTTTAATTAATCTGCTCACCTGAATTTAATGAGACATGTCCACGGGGCTGTATGCATGTGCGAATATGTGCATGCGTGTGTCCACATACGAATGCGAGGGAAGGTGTGTGTGTGTGTGTGTGTGTGTGTGCCGCATGTGCATCTGTATGTTCAAGTGTGCATGCCTGTGACTAATGAAGTTCATTGCGGGACTTCAAATAGCCTCCTTTATTCGGTCCTTTCAGAATTTGCATATTAGCCGGAAAGACAGGCAGCTTAGCTCACGACGCCGGCTCGCACCACTTTTTACGTAATAAAAGACTATCTAGAAATCAATTGCATCTGTTATTAATACGAGTATGATTATATAATTAGTCCGAGATCAATACGACATCGACTCCAATGCAAACAAGGGATTTAGAGCGTTCTGTGTTGTGCAGACAGTCGAGCAGACATGATCTGGACATGTTCGACAGGCCGACCGGCTGGCCTGCGCAACCTTGACCAAGCTCGCGTCGATACGCGATTGAACAGAACACAGAGGTTATGGGAAAATGTAGCGTTAGAAGTTGCCGAAAGGAAATGTGTTGATACGGGTTCGGAGTTTGGCGTTAATCGTGCAAGTTTTACCGATGGGCTGCTTCTGCATCGCACAGATTCTGCTAAAAATGGTCGCGATTGGTTAAGAGAGGAAGTTGAATGTGACTTTAGTTCACTCTTTAAAGCAAAAAGTTCTTAGATATATCATTGAGTTTTTTGCAGATTGACAAATAAGCTGAAGAAAATGGACATATAGACACAATCGAGCTGCTTTATGTTGATAAGTTTTAGCTTCTTCTTCTTGGGAGGAAGGCAAAAAAGAAACAAAAGAGGGAATCAGATGATCAGTAATCATCATTTAAAATATCAACAAGGTTTATGTGAAGCTATAACTTTTATCTGCATGCACACACACACAATGCAACTGTATGGAAATAATGTGCAGCATCCTCCGTCATATTTTCCAGCCTGAGACATTACTCTGTGTGTGCGCTTGCTTCTGTTTGTGTCGACTGTTGTCACAACGCGGTTGTCAGTGTTAAAGACGACAACAAACATGCGAGCGCGTTGCCAGACGTTACACAATAGGCCCGGCGCGCAAAAAAGAAAAAAAAAAGCCCTCCCTCTCCCCTCCATCACAATTGCCTGTTTTCTCTCTGTTGTGCTTTTGTTTCGTCCAGCCTCATTTGTGATGGTATTTATCTCAGTAAAGGATACAAAAACCCCCTCGCTCTTGTCTGAAAGAAGGAGTCATTTACAATCATTTACATTAACAACAAAAAAAAAAAGAAGTATTTTACCATTACAATAACCTCAGACAATGGCGAGCATCCGCCTCGTTCAACAAATGAACAGAAGTACACACGCTTCCATTGTTCTGGTTAAAATGTGCCATACCATAATCGCCTCCCCTCCTCCTTCTTCCAATTCGCGTATTAGATAATGAGAAGATGCTGATAAGTTCCTCAATACCTCCGGCTCCCCACTGGCTAATCCACATCATTCAGCATTGTGAGGATCACAATGATGGTTTATTATTGCTCATTCAGAGCTCAACAATGATTTAAACGTCTGCAACGTAGGAACAAACACACCGCCTCAGATCACTCATCCATTTAAGAGGATGCCATTTCTGCTTAGTAGCAGCTGTTTGTTGCCGGGAGTGTGTTGATCGTTGTTAATCTTGAAGCTCTTGATACTTACCTTTGAAAGAAAGAAAAAGAGCTTGATCGAGAGAAGAAATTAGACTGCCTGACGTACACATATATATATATATATATGTATGTACACTCTAAGTTTACAGTGAAACAGAAAATGAATCGAGAATTTCGATACGACGTGGCCGCAGTAAATGTTCCCCATTTCCCCGGGATCTTATAAAGAGAGGGCATCTTTCTGTTTAGCTCATCTATCCCTCTCCGCTGTCAGGCACCTGGAATATTGAATTTCACTGACACTCCGGCCCTTAATGAGAAGCAGAACGACACCTTCACATTATAGCTTGTGCCCTACCTCTCTCCATTTCTATGACTTGCTTTAATAAATTACTGTCCAATAAGAACTTTTATGATCTTGGCATATGTTGCCTTTTATAGGTGAAAATAATTGCGTTCTCAGATCACCCTGCCCATTCCCCAACATGAGAATGAGACTAGCGGAGCCTACAAAATGAGATAGTTTCACAGTGTCTGCACAAGTCCTTCTCATTTGGGTCGTTACGCCTCCCCCCTCCTTCTTCCTCAGTTTCCTGGCATACCTTCACAAGCACCAACCCACCTCCTCCTCCCCCCCCTTCGCCACTCTCAACTCCACTCATGCCTAAAGAGGCCTGCGCTTGCATGCCAACAGGCACTCTTAAACCCGCAACACCATCCCCCAATCGACTTCACACACACACACACACACACACACAGACTCTTGTTTTTGAGTTCCCACTGAAGTGTGACAGAAGCCACTTGACAGGTGACACACACACTTGATGTTATCGGGTCAGGGCCAGAGATTCAGCCTCTTGAGTGATGAGAGACTGTCACTGGCATTGTTTATCTATGCTACAGGAGGAGAGAGAGGAAGGGATGACAGAGAGAAAGCGAGGGCTTCTTTCTTTCTTTGCCATATATCACTCAAGCAGGGGGGGGAAGAAAAAGACAGAGCCTCGCTTGCTCCCTGCAGAACCCTACTGTACATGCGGCCACAACCAGCGACTCGTTTTTGAAGCTCCGAGGAGATTCTGCTGGTGCACATGATAATATAGTCCATTATATGGGTGTCCGCTGAAAATGCCAGAGCAGCGACTCACGGGGGGCTTCCTGAAACAGAAGGGCTCTTCAGTCATTTGGAGAAATGCGCCGGAGTCGGCTCGCAAATTGATGTGGCTTTGTTATCGGCATTGTCAATTGATTACACCTAGGGCGATAATGAAATAACTAATTGAATGTGTCCTCTTGTAAACAATTTGTTGAAACGTACAAAACACAAACCGGCCTCGCTCTGTGTGAGTGGCTTTTAATTAATTGAAGACCGAGTCTGATAACCTTCACAAAAGTATTAGTCATGCCTTTGGTTGCAGCCAGGCGAGGCGTAATCTCAGTGATAAACTCGGCGATAATGGTTCAACAAGTAAAAATCTCCAAAAAAAAAAAAGGTCTTCGTGGTGCGGAGCTGCAAAAGTGAGATATACCCGATGACGGTCTGTCCGCCGAAGGCCAAAGTGAAACTTAACATCTCTGCCCCGTCCTACACCACTGGGAGGTCAGAGGTCATCGTGCTGTAGACTGTAGCTTCTTTGTACTTCATCGTGGATGTAATGAGTGAAAAAATCCAGCAGTCCTAAAGAGAGCAATTTACCACGACACAAATGCCCCCAAACGCGCTCCATAACTACCCTCCCGCCTTCTCTTTAGCTTCTCTTTGTCTTCTCTGCCTCCATTAAGAGTCTGGACACTGTCATGATGGGAAACAGATTGAGGAGGCAGCAACTCACAACTCCACACGTTTTCTTGTTACAATAATTATTTATTAAATTTAAAATATCTTTAGCACAGGTTAAAAATTAGACACTTCCATCTACCATGAGCGCCTCGGGATTGAACATGGTTCTAACATGGTTGAAAATAAACACTCTTAGAAACCAAAACAAAACAAAACAAAACAAAAAAACTTTTCCTCACACTTCCTCCATTGTTGTTTCTCATAAAATGTCACATTAGAGTTGCTAGGGCAGAGGCAAATTTGGCATATAGATAATCATTTTTCACTGGACATAGTATTAGAAAAGAAAAAAAAAAACAACAACTTTGAGATTCTAAAATATCTTTCCCTCGCAAATCATCAAAATTTGGAATGAGTCAAAATTACTAGTTGAACCAGCTTCATAGTTTTGTTTGATGCGTTCGTTTATCAGTGTGCCGTTCTGAGACGACACACTTTAAAGCTGGTGACTTTTTTCTTTCTGTTTTTTGGTGAGATAACTCTAATGGCAGCCCAGTTTCAAGCTTAATGGTTTCGCCACAACATTTTATCGGTTGTGGTCGACACTAAGGATATGTAATTAATTATTAAGTGTAGGCCTATGCATGTGAACGTGCAGCGGCGATGAAAAAAAAAACTACAAACAATATGATCAGACTGCCGTCTATCCCCTCCTCGTCTCATTCCCCCACCCCAGCGATTCCACAAACCAGTGATTTATGGTCTTTTTTTTTTTGCCTCAGCCCTACCTTATGAAACATAAAAAAGATAACAAGTAACATGAGCAGAGCACTGTAGTAAATGGCAGGCCGATGCATTAGTTATCAGTAAGAAAACATTAACAGCAAAGACATATATTTTTTCAGTTTTGAAGTTGTTTACAAACCATATCCTCGTTCACAATTTATTTTATGTTTTTTTCCGTGTTTGCTTTTTGTCGTCGTCGTTACATGCCATATGAGAAGTCTGGATTACAAAAGTACCTGAACAAATTGCTTGTATATTAGCATGCATAGCTGTTTTGGTATTTACATCCTATTTACAGACTTGAACTAAGAACAGAAGGATCTACAATACGTTTTTTTTTTCTTTCATGTGTTTCATTTACATTTCTAGGATGGAGAGAACAAAAAGCAGCCTCATACTGATTTGCAGAGTACACAGGACATGCACATAAAATAGAATGTTTGCTTGACTGAACAAAGTGTGTTGTTTTATCCCCTATCGCTGAAGAAGGAATAGCTCATTTCTGTAACAGGCTACGACCAGTGCTACCGCATTGCATAACACAGATCTGTTTTTTTTTTTTTTCCTCTTTTGTCTGTATTGCGCACCAGTCTCTGAGCACAAGGGGGGGGCTTGGAAAGGTTAATTTACGATGTTAACCGTGCCGTGAAGGGAAAAGCAAATAGGAAAGAGCATGCACAGCACCAGAGAAGGACATTAAGCTGCTGGCTACATCTTTCTCTTTTCTTGCTCCCTCTATCTGTCCAGTGACAACAGTAGGGCCCCCTGATGTGTACAAAGACACACGGCTATCACCATCCATCATTGCAGACATACTGAGAGGATCTTACGCCAGTGATCAGGCTGTAAGCAGACGCTCACTACTGACACTTCAGTATTTTGCCTTTCATAGCCGCAGAAAAATGCCCACATCAAAGTAACGCGTGTGCACGGAAACAAACAAAACACCCATGGGACGGTTTAATTCACAGAATCAGCTTAAAACAAAGGAGATGACAGTAAAAAGAAGATTCTGTTGCTACAGTGTACAATAGTGCTGATAGCATAAATAACTCCAAAATATAATTTAAAAGTACTCCTATGTTATGTTTTGTTTTTTCCTTTAAAAGAATGGAAGACGTGGATATATTTAGACTGCAGACAGTATTTGTAATCCAGGGACTTGTAACCTCCTCGTGGGGCGGTTGTAGTCATTAAAGATATTGCTCATTTAGTGAGAATAACATCAGGATCGCATCCTCAGTTTCTCCCCACTACTACAGGTCCTTTTGTCCACCTCCAGCTCATTTACAGTCAACCTCTAATATAGGCAATCAGCAGCACTATACCCTCACTGGGGGTCCATAAACACTTGATTTCACAGAACCGCCTTTGATAAAGGAGGGAGGTGACTGCCGGAGCATGTTAATGTGCTTTCCCATAAAGCTTATCTCTGACTGGGGTCACGGAGGCCAAGTGGCAGGGGGCTGATCGCCATAGCAATAAGACCCTAGAAGCTGTTACGGCAGCTTACGACCCCTCTGACAATAACAGAGCCGACCAAGGTCTACCTTTGGATAATCAAACCCCTCATCCAGGCCCATGTGGGAAATAATGTGGACATTTACTACAGTACAATTGAAATGAGGGGCGAGCACAAATTAACCTCTGGTAACAGTGAAGGGCCTCATTGTGATAGGAATCATAAATTTTTAATTGTTCACCAGCAGCAGTATTTTAAAAGCATGTAAAAACAAAATTATGAGCCGACCCACGCTGCTGGGGCACAGTTTAAACAAAGTTTAGACAAAGTAATTCGATGAGTTGTCCCCTCAGCATTTAAAAGCCACATATTTTTCAAGAATTGTTGTTTTTTTTTAATCTCCTTCTGTTTGAGCTGCGTAATGATGTTTCCTGTGTTTTCGTCAGGTATATGTGATGATACTGTATAATTTCACCGACTAAAGATGGGAGCTTTGAAGAACACTTTGATAGCATATGGTTATCCCCTGCTGTCTCGCACTCTCTGCTCCGTAGGGGGCCCAGAAGGGATGTATTCATAACTTTCTGGACTCTGCAAACTTTTCACTTCTATAAAACTGAAGCATTACACCCCGTTCGCAGCAGGGAGAACAGCATGTATCCAATAATCTCCGCTTGAGCCACTGTAATCTCCCGTTTTGCACCCTAAAGACGAATGTCCCCACAAAACTGGCCCAAACGGCACAAAAAAATAAAGAAGTAAATGAAATCAGTGCTTCCTAAATGACCCTGAATTAGTGTGCGCAATCTTAGCGTGATCACAGTCGGCCCGCTGCAGCTACCAAAAAAGTCCATTCTGGGTTCTCCGTGTGCATTAGCCTCATCAATTGTGTTTCAAAGCAGGCAAATTGGAATCTAGTTAAGCTGTTTTTCCTGCCGTTAATTTTCTCTCTGTTTTCTGGCTCAGGTGCAGGAGACTAAATCAAGCTGTCAGAAACCAGACTGCACAGCTAAACGGTGCAGACTGAAATGCCACCTGTCCACAGCTTCTGGCAATTTATTGTTTCCCCAATTATTTGTCTCTATAGTTGCAACGCCGGGGTATTTGTAAAACTCCCCGCCGCTTATATCAACCCATATGTATTCCCAAACGTAATGCGGTTTCGCTCCAGCTAAAGGTTGTGATTTCCTCCGTAATCAGACGCTAAAGATTTGGTTTACAGCATTTATCAATGGTATTACACTGAGGTCAGCCCGGAGCATTTCTTCCAATTGAGGCATTTTGGTTAATCCGATTCTCTCTACCCCCCCCCTTGCCCTCTTCCCCAATCTTCTTGGGAGCCCATCTCATCTCAGCGAGGGGCTCGATGGCTAACTGCCCACCTAGAGCTCAAGCTTATGCGCCGGCCAGAATGAGGTGGGAGTAAGGGCTTTAAAGGCTCTATTATTCATCCCTGTCATTAGCTATGTGACATAAGGAGGTCTGCTCTGTCTCTGCTGCTGTCTGGCTATTAGAACAACCCTCATCCATGGCAGCTCTCCATCACAAACCATTTCATACGCTATGATCTGCACATTCTCTACAACTCCTGTTTTAGTTTAAACGCCCAAATCGCACACAAACAAGTTAAGTATTCTGTGAGTAATGTGCGGACGGTACCCGCGACGTGTTGAGCTCATACATGTGAATCATTTTGGAGGAGTCGCAGGTCGGCCCGGAGGTCAGGATTAAAGCGGAGCGGTTGACATGGGTTGCTTCGCTGTAATCCTTTCACCTCTGAACCCTCTCCCACTGCCCTCACCACGTCTCGCTCGGGGTCACCGCTAATCATGACACTCCGGCAGACTCTCTCATAGTTTGTCTGGTTCGCGTCCGAGAAGGAGAAGAAAAGAGCATCCGAGTTGCAAAGCGGGAGAAGCTGCTGTGAAAGTGATTATTCCCCGTTGTGTTTTTCTGATTTCAATTTTGTTTTTAAATGTTGCTTAACATCACCCAGGTAATGTTATGATCCTAATTTTAGCTGCTGGTTTTAATTATTTTAATCCAGCGTGGGATGACGGGTTGTTCTCAATACGATGCCCGAGAGGTGAAACTAGAGTCAAAGCGAGGTCAGAACTTTTCGTAGCTGCAGCTGGGAGTTAAACTCCACAACACGGCAACGGAAATCATCCCAAATTTAGTCCAGAAATCAAAGTTTAGTCAATTAAAGCTGCAGATTAGAACATGTTTCATTGTCCGTGGTGCGGTGCAACAGAATTATCGCAAAAATGCACACGTGGAAGTTGTTTTTAGGGTTTTTTCAAGGCTCATACCCTTTTTTTTCATCATATAAATAATTTCCAACTTAATATTTCATACTGTAATTCAAGCCATAGAGTCCCGCTATATGACATAACATCATCTGACTAAGAGAAAACCTTTAGCACCCTCCTGGAACAGCTCTCCCTGCATTGCAACTCTATTATCCAGTATGAAGTGAACTAAAAGAGCTACACCCTGTTAGCATTTTGACTTAACAAACTTACATTCTTACAAGCCAATATTTCTCGCTTACAATATTTGGACATATTTGCAGTCATTGTGGCTGTATTACATGATTTATTAGTTGTCCACAGATGCGCCTTAAACCGCATCTTGAAATGATGCACCTCTGCACCTATCGTCTGTCTTACAGGTTGTTTTTCTGCCCGGTGTTCTGCCTCCGTGTTTACTCTGTCACTTGGCCCCAATGTGTATCTGCTCCAGTGGTCCACAGGCGGCACACACACACACAACACACACACACAAGCTAGCCAGTGATGACACTAATGGAGTGTTTAGTCAGGAAGACATGGACTTATTAACCAGTTGAGAGAATGGGCTAGATGATAATCAAATAAAGTAGAGATAAGTTAATAAGCTGAGCTTGTAGGGTAAGCTACGCGGGGTTTATCCCGACTGACACGGCACTCTGCTACTCATCGAGACACACAGCGCTTCAACCACGAAGCTGGACTGTTGGCTCATAGAAATATAAATATCACTAACATGTTGCTACAGAGTGCTGCCTTTCTGCCTCTTCCATGCTCGTGTTTATGCATCAGACTTGGGCGAAGCACCTCGATTGCTCATTAGCACTCAGACCTCTCTTTTCTTAATCCAAAAACAAGATTGTGGAGCTGCTTTATCCTGATACCCCACTGACTACAGAGGTGGATTGACTGCTTGGCTGAAACAGATTATATCTTGCCCAGGACGAGAGGGAGATGGGAGAAGGATGAAGGAAATGAAGATGGGGAAAGACAGGGATGAGGAATTAGAGAGGAGAAAAAAGAAAGGGAGGAAGCATTCTGAGGAGGAGGTTGGTGAAATGGGGGAAGGAGCAAAAAGAGAAGAGGGAAGGCTGATTAAGTGGGGCCCATACGAGGGAGGAAGAGGAGAGAAAGGCAGAGGACGGGGCCCAATAGGGGGTAAATCTGAATCAGTGGAGCTCTATATCCCTCATATCCCTGCCCCCCGCCTCTCTCCCACATATCCATCATGTTAATATACATACAGCGTGGCCCTCTGGGTAATATATCTTTGACCTGTGATTACGCTAACAGCTTATTGTTTGCACACTGAACAATCCCATTATGTCGACGATCTGTTTACATACAGCCTTGCTGTTTAGATTAGCATGGTGTGTGTGTGTGTGCGCGAGTGTGTGTGTGTGTGTGTCATAAAAAGACCAGGTATGTGCTTGTTTGTGTGCACTTGTACACATTCTGTATCTGGAGGTGTTCAGATATGCGTAGAGCTCTGATCCTGGTCGGGGTTAACGGTCAGATAAAAGCACACCTTCAGTCTGACAGTGAGAACAGAGCTACATAGTGCTTCATTCAGGACTTGCTTTAAAAAAAAAAAAACAGAAAAGCAAATCAACCTGTCACGCGGTGTCACATCTGTGCAGGAGTGGGGCTTTGTTTCACTTCGAACAAAGTGGAAAGCCGTGAGGCTCTAAGAAGCACTTCCTCAGAGTCTTCTGTCTTTGCCACGTACAACGTTTGAGTGACATCTTCATCCTCGCTGTATTTTAAATCTTCTTTAACTTAATCACTGCTAAGTCATAAGACCTAATTTCAAGTTTGTTTACATGTTGACTGTAAATACCTCCATGTGATTCAGTGTGCTCTGACAACGTTTGATTTAAGAAGATTTCCTCGTACAAATTAACTGTACAGTGGAGCATATAAAGTGTGCTCCCACATGTTTTCTGCTTTTTGGTTTGCACTGATTAGACTTTAATCACACCTGTTCTACTGAGGTTAGGTTCCTCCGTGCTCTATGTATTTATTTTGAACTGGGTGAAGTTGTTTCTGTAGCTGTTGCCCAGAAAGGCTACAGATGGAGTGGGCAGGGCACGAAAGAATCACAGGCGCTAACAGGTATTTAACCACAAGGCTGAACATCTGGTTGAACCGAGGGCCGTGCTCATTAACACAGAGTTAACCTCGGACAGGACGTGAGGTCGTGACAGCCCAGAGAGCTGCATGACGGTTTAACAGTTTGAGGTCAAGGAGTTATTGGACTCTCCAAGGAGGTCAGAAAGAAATATCACACTGGTGGTCAGACCAGTAAAAATACTCTAACAAAAGCTTGGCGCTACTGCCTTTTTTTTTTCCCCCTTTTTTTGTCAAAATGATCTATTTTTCTATCCATCCCTTCTGCCAGACCTTTCCTTTCTCTGCTCTCCTCTTGAACTCCTCTGTCACTGCGTCGACTCATTGAGACGTGCAAATCCCTTTGACACGGGATGAATAGACAGTTGCTGGCAGGATGCCCCATGCCACTTTGTGTGCTGCCACTTAATTGGAGCGCCCCAGTTTGCCTTCCCTCGTCTCTTCTCCTACCCACGCTCGCCGTGGCCAGGTTCTGTCTGACATCAAACGGGGGAGGGTATGTGTCCCTTTTTAAGAGTTTACGCCAGCATCAGCACCGCTGTTTGGTGGACCTCTCGCGACGGGAAACGAGAGACAGAACCGTTCCTGTACATTTTCTCAAATCAAAGGAAGCAGATGTCGAGCTGACGAAGAGCTTGCATTGAGTTTAAAGAGTCTACGCACTGTCTACCTGCACAATCCTCCTCTATGGATAGTGGTCACGTTCCATCTACAAGTCAACATGCAAAGTACAGCATCTGAGACTATACATAGTGGACATAGTGTACATATATACAGCAACGTATCTGAGTGGCGCTGATTGTGCGTCTGTATGCATGCGCTCATACAGTGTGAGTGTTTCAAAGTGAGCGTTTGTTTTCTTCCCGTTGCTTTACATCACACTGAACTCTCCTCACGAGGCTCTGTGGGGACATGCAGAGAGAAAAGTGGACTGTGGGGACATTGGGGGGTTGTCACTGAAAAGACATGGATTCCTCGATGCACAAGCACACACACTGAGAGGTAGAGGATGCACGACGGTGGAGGATGAGGTGTTGGACGAGCTAGCGTTCTTCCCGTTGTCCATGCAAAGGTTTTCTGTCTTCGCCGGCGAGGGGCTAATCTTTGAGGTCATCTGTTCGTCGGCTTGTTGTCTGTCAGTCCATTTGTCCATAGAAGACGGAGGTTCAGAGTCCTCGTGTCCACATTACAGTCAATGAGCCGATCTTTCCTCCTCCCCATGCTCAGGATCGGAGCAAACCATGCAAAGAAAAAAAAACAAAAAAAAGAAGTGCCCCTCTCAGACTGACAGCAGCTTTGCTACAGCAGTTACATCATGGATGTGGGGAAGGTTGGCGGGGCAATTATTGCAATGGGAAATAATAAATAAGTGTTAATAATGACATCAAATAATATATCCAAAAAAAAAGTGCTACGTCAGGCTCATGGCTCGGGTGAATCGCCTGCTCGTCCTCTTCAGTTTGACTCCAAGTGGGACTAATTGACAATACCAAAGGAATTTCTGCCTTATCGTCTTCGTAAAGGTGGTCAAATAAAAAGTCGTTACCTATAGCTACTGCCTGTATGGATCTATTCAAATACATAGGAAAAGTGTCCAGATATCTAGGACTGTGTCTATCAGAAAACAAGTATTTTAAACGTTTTAAAAAGGTCGTCTGAAATATCCACATACTGCGATTTGTGATCTAACAGGGTGGTAAATATACACTATAGTCTGGTCCATGCTGCTGTCTTCATTCATTTCTATTTACATGTACTAGTGTGGATATTGGAGAGGAAGACTAGGCTGTTACGTAAAGAGAATAAGAAGAATAAGAAGTACAATTTTTTTTTTTTTTACAGTCCAAATAACTCTAAAGACTAGAGAAAACGAAATGATAATTACACGGGCTCTGAATAGGTAAGAAGAATACTGACTTTTATATGGAAAATATCGAACCGTGAGTACTCTATCCACCGCGATGGAGGTTTATGAATTTGGTGAGAGCGACTTGGTATGTTTTCCTATACTAGGAATAAGAATAAATTTTTATTATGATCTATTTACAGAAGCATGCATCTTCCCACCGAGAGAGAAAATAGTCCTTCCAATGTATTTATGTGGCGTCGTCGACCATCTCATGATTATGAATTCTGTCCATTTTTATTTTTTTTTTTCTTGGTTAGTTTTTTTTTTTTTTTTTTTTTAGCTTTGCCACATGTTTTGTTTGCTCCTTTATTATGGCAGAATATCAGGGAGGGAAACCGGAGTAGCAAGAGGCTTTCAAGAATTTCACTGTAGGGATTTTGTGAGGGGGGTTTCTAGTGGGGTCTTGTCTTGTTGTTCTTCAGTGAAGTCATTTCGAATGTTGTGCTTTGTAGGTGTCTTGGTGCGATTGGTCAGCCGCTCTGATGTCGTCACTGCTCAGTTGTTGGGTTATCTGTTAGCAGAAAGAGAAAGACGGAGAGGAAGAGGAGGAGGGGATGGACAAGAGGGGGAAAAAAAAGTCATTAAAGTGTGACTCAGACTACAGTTCTTTCACACGATTATGGTGTATGTGTGTGTGCATTCACGGTGGAGACTGCGAGCGAAGTCCACATTGTGAGCTATGCGGGACCCCTTGTCTAAACTCTGTCTCCTCGTCTGGGCTTTATGGTGACACACAGTGAGTCAGTGTCGCTGTATTTGGAGAGTGGGGTGGGCTCTGCTGTCAGTGTAAAAACAAAGGCCGAGTGACCACCCTGTGAGTGTACATGGCAAGCCCCACTTGGCTGAGATTCAGAGTGACAGTGGCGTCAGCAAGGGGGGTGACTCTATAATCAGCTTCAATTAAGGCCAAGGGGAGATGAGCAAACTCGCAGAGCGGACTTGGTGGCTGCTCTGTTCGATCTCTTTGTGCCGATAAAACATTTTAAAAAATATACTGCTCTTTTGCGTCTCGAATTACACAAAGTTTGGTGAAAACATCTTGTGGTTCGGATGATTCATGTTGCCAGAAGGAGCGCTTTGTGGGTGGGCCATTAGACACAGAGACCAGAGAGGAATTCAGCTTCTATCTACTGGAGATCCAATTACACCACCCTACTGTAAAGGTGCCACCTGCAACCGTTATAAATCACCATAAACAAAGGAAGTATTGACAGCGCGTTGCATACCATTACAGCTCCGGTCATGCATGTAAAATACAAAGTTTGCTCCATGTTGTATACACTCAACATCTCCAAAGACGGTGTTAGTTATTAGCGTTATGAGCTATTTACCTAACATACACCCCATGATTTCATTTCTCCCATCCTTACATTCTTATAAACACTAATTTTCTTGATATTTCCGGTCACACATGCAGATATAAACGCGCCCACATCCGGCTTCGTCCTCGGCCGCCCCCCGTTGCGACGCCGCCTCCCTTCGCCTCCCGCTACTCGCGGCACAAATCACCGCGAGTTGTGCGCCTCTGTTTTGTCCACCTTTCACACAGCAGTGAGCCATGTTCTATGAGCTAATATCCTCGCAACTGAGATCACAGCCATTGCCCCGGGGCATGCTACATCCACTCTCAGAGAACAGCAAGCGTCAAGACTCCAGCCCCTTCAAGACAGAATGTGGTCCCAGGGTGTGTGATAACAGAGAATGTGATGGGAATGCAGGGCCATTTGGACCTCCAAAGCCAGGTGTTAGCACTTCAGCTCACTGCCTCATCAATAATTGACAGAGGCAAACCAATCAGAACAATTTGCTCCCCACAGCGAAGTGCTAGAGCAGCCTAACACCAGTGAATCATTAATGAGGCAATTAGCTGAAATGGTTAGACGGTTAGCCCTCACTGGCAGCACTCCTGTGACTCTACTGTGACGGTTCTCCTTATATAGGGGCAGCGCATGATGTACAGGCCAACGCAGGCCGAGGGGAAGGGAAAGAGCAGAATCACACGGCGGCGCCTGGATACAGAGCTCGGTGTCCTTAAGGTTGGAGTGTAACTTGGGTCAGTGGTGCCAGCTCTCCATCTGTTGACCACAGCTCAGAGGGCCAATAATGGGAACAAACCCAATTGGCCATTACCATGGGAGATTGACCTTTATTGGTTGTTGTTACCATCGCACAGACCAACAGAAGCTGTCTCCCGGGTGATTCAAGTGTGGGAGAGCCTTTATGGACATGGATGAAATCGACCCCAGTGACATCACTCAAACATGGGGAAAGCAGCAGCAGCAGCAACAATAACAGCAAAGATGGAGTTTGCCTTTGAAGAGCAGAGATCCCGGATTGTTGTTTGAGAGGAAAATCAAAGCCCCAAGGGAGCTGCTCACAAAGCCTCATCGACTGGCCATATTGGAACCATTTCATAGTTTATCGATGCTCCTCTGCCTGCTCTCTCAGCCCTGGGTCCAGTACAGGCTCAATTAAACCAGCAAACCTTGATCTCAGGAACAAGCCATGCAAACACTACGTACCGCATAGATTATTCCCAAACACACACACACACACTCTTGCACACTCTCATCTTAAGCAAATATTTTTTTCCACACTGTCCGTTTTATTCAGGCCAAATGGGATTAAAATGATGTTGTTTATTTGCCCCTCATTTACAGCTTTTGGCTGCAAAAAAAGAAAACTCCTCTATTTCCCCTTAATTTTTTTTCGAGCTCCCCAATCATCCTAATGTGTTCTCGGTTTCAATATGTCTTTCTGATGGAGGGAAATGGAATAGCAGTGAGAAAGCAAGAGAGAGGAGGGGCAGGATTGCGTAATAAACTTGAAGGCTTGGTTGCAGTGTACCTGTGTAGAAGGCAGCTTTGACTGTAAAGTAAGATTTAAATTACGTTATGTTATAATTCCACCGATAGCACACAATCAGAAGTGATGTGCAGAAGGATTACCGCTGCTCCTTGGTCCATTTTTTGTGAGTTTTTTTCAAGTATTTTGTCTTTTTTATAACGTGTTGCTGTGGAGTTAAGTGCAAGACTGCAGCAAAGAGTGACGACAAGTTCAAGCAAAGTGAAGGAAATCGTGTTTTGTGCTTTGGTGGCACCACATCCTGCTACAGAGGCACCTACAATAACTATCTGACTTTCTAGGATTCACTTAAACAATAGTGTTTACAGGTTAGCAAGCCCCATGCATGCCGAGTAGAGAAAGAAAAAAAAAAGCTTAATCCTTCATCAGTATATTCTCGTCCCTGTTGGATTTGATGACATATTTTAAACCCCCATAGGAGATAAGGCAGAAAGAAGAAAATAGCGTCTGCCCCATTATTTCCCCCCCTCTCTCTTAATTTTTAAACTCTTGGGTTCGATCTCCTGCAAAGTCTGAAAAATTCCCTCCGGTGTATTAGTAAGTCATGCTTCACAAAGCAATCAGTGTGGGAAATAATTTAGTATGGCAATAGCAAGAAGAGCTGCAGAGCATGCTTAATGTCTGTTATCTAAATCATTTGATAATTATAACTTTAGACATGTTTTAACCCCCCAAAAAATATGTGGAGTAAGAGTCCAAGTGTTCACAGCATCAGATTGTACTTTGTGTAAAGCAGTCATAATGTTTTCAGATCACTTGTTTTAACCTCAACCTTTTGGAGAACATTTAAACTTCTGCTCCTAAACTGTCAGCTACACAAAAACAGCGTGAGAGAGTGACATATTCAAGCATCTGCAAACAGATTTGAGACAGATTTTCACCCATCAAACATAACAAAAAGTAGAAAAAGGGTTAGATCAAGTATAATTAAAGTCTGATGAGGTCACTCCAGGTTTCTGACAGTCACCCCTCTAAGGAGTCCCACTAAAACTGCATCCTTTTTCCAAGGCCCCCCTTTTTTCTTTGTAAAAAACAACATAGAAATAAATGTTTATTGTCTAATTGCTCGTATGAATCCGAAGATTTCAGTCCAAGTTCAACAGCTTGTCTAGAAAGTTTGTGTGCTTTTGTTCTGTTTTGACAAAAGACAAAAAGGCTAAAATGGATCCTTCTCTTAAAGAAAACCATTCAGTGAAAATGAAAGATTTCGCAACTGCATTTCTTTGCGTGCCCCCCGTATGATAATTATTGCCCAAACAATTGATTAGCAGCTGAGTCAACCTGTGCTGCTGATATTGACACTTGTGCAGATATTGTAGACAGCTAGTCTCTGTTTAATGATTGCTAATCACTTTTATAGCCCTCTCAGGATGCCGTCTTCAATAAATATTTGCAAACAGGAAATTTGCAGCACGACTTGAGAGAGTCATAACCCTGGCACCTATGTGTTTTGAGATTAACATGTAATTAAAATAGTAAATCAATATTTATTAAGCAGTAGTACAAAACAAATGAGACATGTAGTCGGGGTCGTATAATGAGCCGCCGGATAGAGGAAGTGGCGTTCTGCGACGCATGGATTTTGAAGTGAACTTAGATATTTACAAAATTGCTTTAAAAAAATTGATTATTGTGATTTATTAGAAAGACACACATCCACGCACTGCACATACAGAAGTGCGATTCCAGCAATCACACCTCACACCGAGACCCCCTTCCTTCCTAAACCACACCCTTTAAATGTGGGGTCTAACACTTCTTCATTTGCTCACCACAGCTTTCCCACAGTTATCATTTTAAGCGTTTCATTCTTACGGAAGCTGCAGAGGAGAGGAAAGTAAAAAAAAAACACCTGAAAGCACAAAGCAGAAGGAGAGCCAAACAGGCCACCCGTCCCAGCATCTACCGGACTACGGAAAAGAGAAAAGCTTAATGGACCGCTCCTCTTATTGTTTAAAAAATCGCTCGACATATAAATGGCTGAAGAAAAGAACCAACGGCCATCATTGGTTGGCCTCAATTATGCATTGAAAATAAAGTTATGAGCTAGTGGCTGAATTATTGATGCTGGCACCGGGAACAAGAGCATGTTGGCAATGTGTCACTGCTTCTTTTTTTTTTTTTTCTTTTTGCTGATGTTTCATCTTGTATTGATAATTTTTCATCTAAAAAGCCCATGAAGTCTTGATCTGTGAAAGATGGAAAAACACACCGTGAATATTGGAAATCTAATGCAATATTACCGGAAGGAGGAAACAGATAACATCGAGCAACATAATGGAAAATAAAAAATATTAAAAACAAACGGGACTCGGATCCAGCGCCAGCTTCGTGATATGCTCTAGTTTCTCCATTTATAGAATCGAGACAAACCCCCACGTTTCGGTGTGCGACAGAGATGTTAATGCCAATATGTCTGTACGCTCCGTGTGTCTTTACAAAATAGGCCAAAAAAGCTCTAATGCTCTTAGTCTTGGGACTGTCCCGCACGGCTGACACATTTCCTGAGATGCAAATGCTTGTGGTTTATCTGCCGATAGCCTCTCTCCATCCGATCGGTCTCACTGACTCAGTGAACGACGGTAGCACACACATGGTACACGTGCACGCAAGCATGGGCAGAGCAGGAAGAAAGGATTGCAATAGTACGACCTGTTTTGCAGAGTCAAATGCATGAATGATGAAGAATTGTGACTTCAAACGGCTTATTGTGAAGCAGCTCGCATCAAAAGTAAGAAAAAGAGGAATAAACAAAGTGAAATAAAGTGGAAAAGTCCAAATGACTTCCTCACGAGCGCTACGTTGCTCCACAGGGACGTACATTTTGGTTTTATTTCCATTTTTTTTCAGACGAATGTTTCACACGCAGATTGTAAAGTGTGTTTGTGGACGCCCGCTGTTATTGCCGTTCAGAGAGAGAACACTCTGAGAAATGCAAATGTGTCGCCCCTTAATGTCTTGAGCGTCTGCGAGAGTGAAAAGTGTCCTTATTTCGGAGTCAGATTGCGCCGTTTTGTCGTCCGCGAGAGCAGCCAAGTGTGACTTTATAACACTGCAGTGAGTAGTGTGCTGCAGCTCGCCTCGCCGACTCTCTGTTAGTCATCGTTCTTTTAAGGTCGCCATCCTTCTTTCACCTCAGCGAAACACGCCGAGACAAAAAAAAAAAAAAAAAGACTCTAATCTCGCACACTCATAAATGACCCCAAAACCGTCGCTGATCAGGAGGAAGTTGTGAACGTTTATCATGATGGACTTTAGGGTGGAATTTCCTGCTCGTAATGAATCAAGCAGCGCTCGGCTCGTGTCTCTGTGGATGTTTTGCACGTTGCTCCGGAGAGCTCTCGCCACTTCATCAGGGGTAAATTTGGTGTTAAAGAAGACTGCAGCGCAGACACAGATTGCCCAATCTGATCCCGTGTTTATAGAGAAGGCCACAATGAGAGCGACACCGCACTCGTTTCACAATCTGCGGCTGCTCAGCAGCGTCTGCACAGACGAAAACGCTGCAAAGTGAACGTCTTTCAGCGATCGTAGAAGAGCTCGCACAAGACTGATGTCTTTCTGTTGTGGTTGTGTTCTAATTTAGTTTGTTTTTGTTGTTGTTTTTTTAGCACAAGCCAAACCGCAATCCCCCCCAATTAGAGTTAATCTTTATATTTCTGTGTTAAATTCACACACGTAGGAACTTCTTCAGGTTGTGGAACATGTCAGAAAAGCATCTTTTATTCCTCTCCTTCCTTAAAGTTCAAAGAATCTGTAAAACATGATGATGATGATGATGATGAGGAGGAGGAATTTACTGCTTAAGAGTCAAATGAAATCTGCCAATTAGAAAACATTTACATTTTAATTTGTTTTATTGTCCAAATGTCTGAATACCGTCAAAGTTTTTTAATTTAAATTACTTTAGCAGACATTTGTGTAGAGTTATCATCTATTAAAATGTCATTTTTCTATTTTACATTAAATAATTTTATAGTTTTTGTTATTGAGTTAGTGCAAAAGTCTACATATAAATGTATTTTCTAACAACCTTTTTGGAGTTATTGAACACATAATAATGATTCTCTTAAGAAAGTAAACACAAGTTTGCCATTTAAACCCTCTCTAACGCTCTTACCAGGCAGCTGACATTTCAACAAAAAAGAAAAGCTCAATGAATCATCTGTCACCGCTTTAACACACACACAAAAAAAAAAAGAGCAGTGGGATCAAAAGAACCATACAGAAGTGAAACTGGGCTGAAAAGCGAGTGCTTGTCATATTTCTCACGAACTGTTATGAGCAAAACCGAGTTCAGGTCAGTCCCAGTCGAACACACAGAATATCTCCTTCGCATGATTCACCCGGTCGGCGCTCACGGGTCGACGCGAGCCGCTGTGGACGCTGCAGTGGATGTTTGAGTCAAGCGACCACAGGTTTACGCCTCGGTTTTGCGCTCTTACCCATTACCTCTCCAGCCTACTCATGAGAACCTCTGGATGCGGCATCGTGGACATTTCTCGCTGCTCTGCGTCAGTTTCGTGCCGCCGTGACTCAGCTCCTGTCGTGCTTCGGTCTTTCATCTGCGCTGGGACGGCTGCTTTTCCTTTTATTTCCGATAAATGACTTGATTTTATGTTCAACTGGCAGTCAGAGGCCACTGTTAACCTTTCCACACCTCCGCAACCGAGTGCGTTTCTCACCTCGTTTGTGAGGTGCGAGATGTGTGTGCCTTTAGAGAGTCGCCCACTCTCTTCCCCGTTCCAAGGTCCCATAATGTTAACCTGTGGAGGAGCCGCCGAGGAGATCAATACCCATCAGACGGCTAAAATAAATACATTTATCACACCCTGATACCTGCTACGCCGCGCTGCTACAGCCTGTTACGTCTGATTGGAGGTGAAGATACTCGGGGCTTAGAAACTAACACCAAACTGTCCTCTACGCTTTCTGTTTAAAAGAAGATTTTTTTTTTCAATTTCTACGTTTTTGAACAAGAAGATGACAGGCTTATGGCTCTTTCCGGCTCAAAAAAAAAGAAAGAACAATACTAGTGTTCTCCGCCGTTCTCCGCGGGTTGAGCAGCCTCTCTGGGTTTTAAAATCTCATCTGAGGAAAATGTTCCTTCTGTCCTCCCTCTGCTGCAGATAAAGAACAGGCGTTTGAGTAATTATGGTGCATTATCGCCAAGGAACGTTTCATTGCTACATTTTAAGCTGTGTAGTGAGCGGTGACAAACGAACGACCATTTTAATTTCTATCAGGAGGAAAAACACATGGCTGGAGCCAATGAAGTCAGCTCTCTCATTCTGCCACTGACTGAGACCATCTGGACCGAATAAAGTTTTTCCCTTTGAATCAACAGCTGTTGGAAATTACACGGAAACACTCCTTGTCTGTATATCAGTCTTTTCTTTCTTGCTTTGCACTCCTTTCGAAACCAACACTGTTTGTTTTAGGGTTTCACTTTAGTGCCAGATTCGATCAGCGCTCGCAAAAGAAAGCAAAAAAAATCAAACATGACTTTCGAAATGCACCTGTTTCCCCTCTTATCTGTGCATGGCTTTCACTCTGGTATCTTTCTTCCCTGTAACCCTGCCTGCTCTGCGGTGGTAATCGAAGGGTTGACCATGTCAGTCAATCTGTCAGCGGCTGACAGTTTTACAACACATGCACTACACTGATGGGCACCATCACTCATGTAACGATTGTCCTCCACGCCGAAGCCAAGCGACTTGAGAGTGAGAGGATTGAACCAAACGGAAGTAAAAGGCAGTTAAGTAAAAATAACGGCTCGCATGTCTAACCAAACAACAGTGGGAGGAAAAAAAGAGTCAATTTTTATCTCAGTTTCATCTACTGAGCGAGTACGGTCTGTCTCTCTTTTTTTTTTTTTTTTTTCTTCGAGATTTTCATAAGGTTCTGAACTCAGAGGTAGATTTTCCTCTCGTGCGGCTGAGATGGAATCGCAGCGGTTTTGTCTTTCCACTGGCCAGAATTTGTTCCACTCTTCTGTCAGATATGGTTTTTAACACTTCATCTCATCCTGGGCCGTTAATACGAGGCCAAGTCATTAGCATAGCTTTGGCAAAGATTGTTTTTGAAACTCTGCACGTGTGTTTAAAGCCATCATCCCCCCTCGAAAAATAAAGATCAGAGATGTTGTGGACGACATGCTCCGCTCTGCTGTATGTGCCACTAAGATGATCATTCTGTCCATTTTTTTTTTTTTAACTCGCTGACAGCAGACAGTGACGGGAAACACGAGGAAAAAAAGTTCCCGGTGGAAGCTGACGGCACATGTCCTAGACGGCTGGGTCAGCAGGAAGCCACAAGTATGCACGTTTTTGAGCCTGGAGTTTTACTTTTACATCGTGGCCAATTTAAAGGATATAAACGAGCCGATGGTTTTAAGAAAGCTACGATTGGCCAAACATGAATGAGAAAAAGGCCGTTTTATTTATGTTCTAATAGAGAAATCTGCATTTAATTTTTATTCAGCACTGCTCTTCTTTTTCTTTTTTTGCTATTTGGGCAGATAACTCAAACAACAGCTGTGTTTCTTTGCACAGGGATGCAGAACGCTAACAAACAGTATCAGCGTCCTGCATGCAGCCGCCTGGTCAAAAGGAGAAAAAGACTGTTTGACTAAAACGTCTTCTTATTCATCATATTTAAATCAGCCACATTTTTAATCACTTACAGACTAAATAGGTTGAGCTCTGCTTTCTAACGAGTCGGACGGTTAACAGAGGTGTTGATTGATTAAGAAAAGTCACGCTGTAAATTGAAAGAAGTTTCTCTGGAGATCAGGAAAGTCCTCAGTGTTCCCCAGAAAGCTGCCCAGAGGAGAGAGCAGCAACTGAGCCAATCTGCAGAAGCATCCTATCGCCCCACACTGTCATATGGGAACCAGGCTCCCACAAACACACGCTTAATGACTCCATTTATTCACCCCGTCGCCAACTCTTCATCGTTCTGTTTTTTTCTAATGATTTCGCCCATATGTGCTCGTGTCCCCTCATGGCGCGTTGGGTTACGTAGTTTCGGTGGCGGAGCAGACAGGACCGGGCGCCCCCATCCCGTTACAAAGTTGGCTAGTTTCCGGTGACGCCACCACCGGAAAGGGGGTCGGACGTGTTTTGAAAGAGCGCGTGATGCGTGTCAGTGACATCTGGGCCGTCAGCGCCGGGGCATTGATCAGACCGCGGCTCTGGAAGGTCTCTCAAAAGCTTTATTCTTAAATCTATGCTGACAGGTGATGACATGATGGAGACGGGGCTGGTGAATTGATTGTGTCCTCTCTCTCTCTCCTTCCTCTCGCTCTCCTCTTTGTCCCATCACTCTGCCTTCCCCTCCCGCCTCCTTCTTTTTTTTCCTTCCTCCCTCCTTCCTCTCCTTCCTCCATCCCGCTCTACTCATCGCTTGGATGTGTCGAGTACAAGATGTCAGATTATTTCCCAGCAGACACTGCGCTGTGTGACAGAGGACTGGAGCTGTATATCACTAGATGACACTTCCTTTTTGCCTCCTCTTCCCCCACCACCACCACCACCACACTCCCTCTCTCTCTCTCTGCAGACAACATCAAATATCGCCCGGCCTTTTTGATCACTTAAAAGGCTTGTATTAGGAGAGGAGCCGCCGCCTAAACAAAAGCAAACAAAGTGTTTCATCTGTCATGTTTGTCAGTGGGCCATATGTGCGGCGTAACGGCGTTTCTATCGGAAAGGTGGGGGAACCACACGATGTCACACATTATGAGACTCAAACTCGGCTCAGACGCTGCGAGGTGTCAGAGGAGGAAACACAGCCATCCCTTACTAAGTCCCGTCTTATCTTTAGCTCCATGAAATGTGTGTATACATATTTGTGTGAAGCAGATAAATCCTCAGTTTTTTTTAAAAGCTTAACCTGTAATGATAAAACATATAAAATTGCTTCAGTTTTCAGATTTTTTTTTTCTTCCCTTTAAAACTGGGCTCCGGTCCATACCTTGTAATTCTAATTGAATGCACTGAGAGCTTTGGCACGGGCGGGGTCGGCCCAGTATCCAGGCCAACCGCTCAGCATATTGTTTCTGTGGCACCTGTCCCCCCAGATTAATAACTCCAAAGTCTGCGCTGGCAAAGCGTGCATGGATACCAGAAATTACAATACTAATTCAGCACTAGGGATTTATACACCAGCCTCTCCCAGGATTTATGACGAAGGGGGAGCTGAGGTTGGGGGGAGGAGGAGGAGGAGGAAAGAGAGGAAGAGAGACTAATAATGCTAGCGAAAGTGATTAGCTCAATGGGAGAAATTGTGCGTTTGTAGTCCTGCGATTATTATTGTGTTCCTCATCACATAATGAGTTTGAACAATGCAGTTAATGGTATTATTGGCGGGCCACCAGAAACGGGGTGTATATAAGCTTGATAGCACTTTTTCGTCGATAAATCACTCCAGTGCACATGGCAATATTTAAATCTATGTTATTAAAATTGTTGGAACAACACTATCAGATTTATGTTGTGTTATTTTATTATGGATTGATTATCATCATCACAGGCATATCTGATTTGCGTGGAGGCAGCTGGAGCGTGGTTGGTTTAATCCATTTTGATTGCTCTGCAGAGGAATGCAGCCGCCTTGCTTGGATGGACAACGGCTTGCCGTGCACCTTCGATGATTAGCTTAGAGAGGAAATAAATATAATAAAAGTGGGGTTTTTTTTGTAGTGTTCGCTTCTACAAACAGCTGTGTTGGAAAAATCCTCATCCTTGTGTCACATCATCTGCTATTATTACAGCTTTTTTTTAGTACTCGAGGTCATTTATCTTAGTAAGACTTGAGACACACTGAGTCTTTAGAATCATTACTAGTTTGATGAAAGCATTATGAATCACTTCAATCCAAAAGCCAATCGTATCGAGGAAGAGGAGGAGGAGGCGGGTTGAGGGGGGGGATGAAGACAAATGAAAAAGAGTTGCATAAAAGCCACATTGGATTGTCCAAAGTAATTTTAGATGCATTAAAATGGAAAAGAGACAGTGGAAAGGAAATGTGTTAAAGCAGAGAAACACAACAACAACAGAACAGAAGGAGCAGGAGTGTGACCGCCGTGCTCCGCTCTCTGTTTGCAAAGTAGCCCGATGCGAATCTAATTATAATCAGTTTGTTTACTTGATTCGAGATGAATGAAAATTTAGGTAGGCTGCACGACGAGGGAAGAGATCAGTCTCAGCACGCAAGAGGCAAGTCTAGTAACGTCCACTCGCTGATATGGCAGCGGAATTACCGGCTCTCACAACTGTGACAGCCCTGAAATTACAATTGAGTTTCACTCTTTCCCGCTTTCACACCGTACACCTCCTTCTGCCTTTCCTTGTTCTCTCGCTCCCTCTCCTCAATACTCTTCTCTCCCTCCTCTCTCTTCCTCTCTCTCTGACGGCTCAATAACAGGTGCCATGCTAAGAGAGCTGTTACAGCCGTCCCTGAGTGGTTGTGTCAGCAGCAATGTTAGGGTTGAAGCTTTCCAACCTGCTCACCATGCAGGAAAAGAGAAAGAGAGAATGAGGGGAAAAAAATTCTCTCCGGTCCCCAAATGATGCCCGCTGGGAGCCATCGTGCGCTAAATTTCGCCGGGTGGTTCTCCCCTGTTTTCTGTCTTGTGGCCCCCGGACTCCGATTTACAGACAGAGCCATATTGGGCCTTTCTGCATGGCGGGGCCCAAGCAGCTGTGTTCAGCAGAAAAAAAATGACAACAACAAAATAAAGAAATAAATAAAGAAATCAACAAACACATAAGGAAAGCTTATTTCATTGCAAATGCTCGGATAAGGACTTTTTTGTGTGCCATCTGCAGAAAAACGTACTTGGACCTTGACTGCGGTTGGACGGGTTTGGCCTCGCTGTTTAAAAAAACCCCCAAAATCCACTGAAGTGTTGGAAATCCTCCCATCAAAACATAAGTTTCCTCTGAGTTTGAAGAGCCAATTTACGGCTGATATCGCCCGATCCGCGGCGGTGATTGCTCGTCTCGACTCGTCTTTAAGCGCACTCCTGAAGATTGGAGAGGTTCTTGGCGAAATCTATGCAAATGAAGCTGCTTTTGTGAAACGACGCATCGCCGTGCACGGAGCCTGAAGCGGGCAATAATCACAGGCGGATTGTGTGCAAACAAGAGACGCTAAGCACCTCAAACCTGGGCGAGCGACAGAAACACTAGAGAGGGAAACGCACCGCGGGGTGAGAGAGATAAGTCAGTCGCTCAGGTGATTGCTCTATTTCTATTCCCCCCCTTTTTTTTTTTTCCTCCCCTCCGCTGATGAGCAACAAAGCACACATTACCTTTTAAACTTTCCCATTTACTCTTGAGGAAAATGTGCGTGGTTGTAACGCGTCAGACGTAAATTAATTGCCGCAAACCTGTGACTGATGAAACGTCCGAGCTCAGGCTTTTTGGTATTACACCGGTGCACTAGCATATGGTCTCAGTATCTCCGCATAATTCATAAGCCTGTTTTTTTTTGTGTGTGAGAGGGGAGGAGGAGGGGTAGAGATATGTTAGCATATAGGTAATCTAAATTTAGCTTCCATACCATCAAGGGGCGTTTCATTTTACGCACACAAAAAAAAATGATAAATTTCAAAGGTGACCTGATGGGTTTCATTACAGCTGATTGATCGGCTTATGTGAGGGTGTCACGAAATGGACAGAGCAGACATAGTACACCTTCAGGATCCTACATAGGACGTATAGGCCGTCTCACCGCGGCACCTATACGAGCCGCTGGTGTACGGTAAAGCTTTTGGATGTTCGCTCGCTCGCTGTTGTGAAACAGTCGATGAATAAAGGCGTGAGAGTTTTGAAAAATGCTTATTTTACTCGCTGAAATTCCTTCTAACAGGAGTTTGAAAATTATTTTAGTAGGATGTGACAATTTCAATCATAAAAATTTATTGTCCGTCAAAAGGAAAAAGAAAAAACAAAATCAAACCGGTCAACTTGCAACCGGCACATATACATACACACATGAAAAGATTATAATATTATTAATTTACTCAATCACCCCATCCACTGTTGCAACGATTGAACAATTTATTTAGCTATTTTAGCTAATTATCCATCCCTCTCTCTCTCTCTCTATACACACATACACATACATACGCATATATATACTGACTTCTAGTCTGTATTATTAATCATCTTAAACCAACTTAAGCGTGGAACAGCGACAAAAAGCAACAAAAAGCACGTCACACCGCCTAACACCGTGTTTGAGACCAATAAAGGCCTCGAATCCTTCAAAATGTGTCTCTGATGTGACACAAGTGAAAATAAATAAAACCCACGGAGACAACAATGACTCAATTTATTAGTCTTTTGGGGGAAAAAAACTCATCTAACTTGTTAAAATAGCTGTAGATATAATAATTGATAGAGCAGCTAAATAATTTGAGGTCATTCGGACTGTATTTATCCATCACATCCCGGTTAACAGAATTAATTTTAGTACTTGTACAATTAGGAATGACGGTGAAACTTCCAGAGCGGTTGTTTTTGTGGATGCCTCAGCATTCTGTGCGAGTGTTTGGGAACAAAGCAGGGATCTGTGATTCTCTCCTCTGAACTAGTAAATAACCCCCGCAATTCATCATAAAGAACAAGAAGGAAATGTCAAGGGCACAGGAGTCCCTTTTTTTTTTTTTTAATTTTATTTTGTCGAGGTCACACACACACAGCGTAAACAGCAACACGCATGCAAAAACACACACACATTTACATGCTGCATTGTGACCACGCTGCGCTACATAGAAAGTTGAGGCATTGACAAATCACTGAGACCTGAAAGTGGGGCCGAGGTGGGACTAATTGAAATGAACTTTAGAAGAAGGAGGGGAGGGGGGGGGGACACCTAATTAAAGATGAACTTTCTATCCCGTGTTTGTGTTGACATCATGGGGCCTAAATTTAAGCTCATCGTTGTTTGGCCGAAAACCTGGCGACGCAGGCAAGCTGTGTGTGTGTGTGTGTGTGTGTGTGTGAGAAGGAATAAGGTCACTTGCTTTTCCTCGGTGAAAACATATTTTCCTTCAAGTCACATGCGACACTTTTCTGGAGTGTGTGTGAGGGGGCCCATTCATTATCTGCCGCCTTTTTTGTTGTTGTTGTTGTCCCTCGGAGAGAGCGCGGTGCATATGGTATCTTGGCTTGTGTGTGTTTACGTGTTTATCAGTCGCCGGTTTGAGTCGCTTATCCGGAGTGCTGTGCTTTATCCATACGCCGTGTCCTAATGCACCTGTGTGTGTGTGTGGAGGATAGATGTGTGTGTTTGTTTGTTGCTGTTTATTGCCTGTTCTATTTTCTGTATTACTTAGTCGGGGACACGGCCCAGTACAGGAGCTGTGAAGTTTCCCAGTAACAGGCTAATTCCTCAGTGGCTGTTTAGAGTGTCTCCAGCAGTGCTAAGTGTTCTCCTCTCTGTGCCTGATCAGAAAACAGGACCACTTTAGTCAGTTTGTTTAAGGTCCCCCGAGGAAGCTCTCATATCCTTCCCCCCTCTACTCACCCCTTCCTTTTGCCTGCTCGCTCTCTCAAACACACACACAAAAACACACACTCGCAGTGCCGCTAACTTACATGGCGTATTAAATGGATAAAACTCGACGTGTGCAAATGGCTCAACTGATCATGTTTTCCATGTTGGTGCATATTTTATCATTATTCTTCATTTTTTTTCGGGGGGAAAAAAGGGATTTTTTCTGTTTGTATTCAGCTTTTTTAAGCTTTGTTAAAAATACAACAAGCTGTGATTTTTCATTTTTCATTGTACAAAAGCTCGGGATGCTTCAACGGGGAAGATGGCAGCACAGAAGGACTCAGGTGTGCAACTGTCGAGGCGCTGCTCTGTGAAAAATAAGAAGTTAGAGGTTCGGCTATGAGCGGCTAAAAAGATAAAACAGGGAGGATAAATGTTAAACAAAGCATCAACCTTATTTAACTCGGTGAATTGGACGCAACAGGTGCTTCTGTAGCAGTTAACTGTGAATTTGAGAGTTTGGGGGATGCCTGCTCTCTCTCCAATTGTACATTTTGTTTATACTGAAGAAGGAAGGTTCCATTTAAAGAAGACTCATGCTTAAACCAAGTTTTATTCATGTCACAGTCTTATGAATTTAATGTAAAAATCGCAGCTGGCAGATATATTCTGTTTCCAGTGTGTGCAACAATTTTCTGTTTTGTATTATTTTCTTTTTGATGGAGGCACTTGGGATCATAAACCATTCATTTCTGTGTCTTTCCGCATCTCAGCGCTTTGAAATGTGATTTTTAACTAGGTTAAAACTAGGTAACTGATGAAGTTTCGCCTTTTCTTCTGTTCAAATTGGAGCCCGATGGCAGAAAAAAAAAAACCTCTGAGAGAAACAGCTGGAGAATATCAGATGTGCGCTCCTGGCAGGTGATGGCGGCGTTTCATCCTGATTCATGCAGATTATTAATGAAAAATAGTTCACGTCAGGGCGCGAGGAATTAAATCAACTGTTCGGTCACTCAAACTGTAGGTGACAGAGGTAATGCTGTAATCTTATTTTATTCATTTTTTTTGCGCACACTATATTATATACACAAGAAAAGACCCCTGTTTTTTTTTTTTGAGTGGCAACCATAAGACTGTATGTTGTTTAAGCTTCAAATTCTGCATTCTTTCGCCGGGATTGAGGCCGGGATGTATTTGCAAGGGAAATTCTTTGCATAGAGAATTTATCTCACAACATGAAGACATATTCTCTGTGTTTTTCTACGGCCCGGCCCGCTCTGCTATCCTTGTGTAAAGGTGAAGTTTCCTCACAAGAGCTGACAAGTGTGAAATTACGATAGGAAGTGCTTCATACCCTGCCATTTACCTTCATTCATTACCACGCCAGACACACACACACACACACACACCTACGCGCTTGCCTTTGCAGTCCACAGCTGACTGGCTGATCCGGCAGTCATTTTCTTTAACCGAGGAGTCGAGGAAAATACCACGAGTATTATGCATGACAGTTTTTGCCTTTCGGGATCTCGACAACTTGGGGGGAGTCCTCAAAGGCATCCGCTTTGAGTGGTATTGAATGGAGAGGTACAAAGGTATCGGAGAGGAGGTTTTAGGAAGAGACAGACCTTACATGGATTATAGCTCATCTATACATCTATAGCTCTGGTCTCCAGCCCTGGAACGAGATCCATATGATGTTCAAAGGAGCGCTGGACCACAGAGATTTTCAGACGGAGACGTGAGGCAGGTCACAGGTCATGGCATTGTCCTTTGAGGGAATCCTTACATTCTTTCTCTTTTAATTTAAATTATTTAAATGCGAAAGGTGCAAAATTAAGCACTTGAATACGTATTATGAGTATAGAACGGACTGTGCAGTCAGAGCAAATATGGACAGTCAAACAATCCAGCTTCTGTAATAATGAATAAAATAATGAATACTACATTAAAGCGCATAGTCTCAGCTTTAATCTGAGTTACATTTACACCCAAAGAGCTGTGTGTGAGATGGAGCCCTTTTAACACATAGTGTTAAAAGCTTAACAGCTTAAAAAACTGTCTTCTCTCTCCGTGTCTTTCTCCTCCTCCCTAGTTAGTGTGTGTTGTCTGAAGGTTATCCAGCTGACTCTGTGGCCAGAGGAACTGAGACGCTGGGCGGTCATAAGTCTTTGTCTTTGAAGACCGCACGCTGTGTCCGTATCGCTGTTGCAGCGTAATTGATACAGGCTCACGCTGTTGAGCTTAACTGAGCCCCATCATGGCCTTACACTCAGATCTCTCACAGCTGTAGGGCTCAGAGTACTGAGCTCTCACAAAATCACACAAGCTCACACACATACACACATATATAACACCCAGCTGGCTTCTGGCGAGATCACAGCTAAAGAGATCCAGAGCGGAGCTGGTTAGACTAACACTAATGGAGATGAGCTGCCTGGTTAGCTCAATGGAAAATTGAGCAGAGTTGATGCTTATTTCATCACAGCAGCAGTTCATTCCCCAGGGAATACACAGTCAACTTACACTGATTTTAAATCTTTCTGAAACAACGAAATTAAATATCGCGGTTCCCTTTTGCGAGGGATCCGGTCGGCCCGCTACGCTTTATAATCCGAAAGTGTTACGGCGTACGAAACCGCGCGTGATGGATGATTTTCTCCTAAGTAGCATGCACAAAGGATACATTTGTAAGAGCATGCTGTGCTCAATCAGTGTTCTTCCACTGACAAGGAGCTCTTCTCACTTGGCTCCTTAGTAGCAAGTGCATTAAATCATGTCACCAGCCGGTCCGGTGAAATCTGGGCCACACCTGAGTGCATATGTCCTGCCCGGCAGCGCTGTAGCATAGTAAAAAAACTACCGAGGATCACTGGCAAGCAGGAGGAGGTCCTCTGCTTTTATCCCTCCGCCTGACATTCTGTGACATTTAAGAAGTCGTTAAAGGTATGAGCGTGTTGAGAGGGAGAGCGCACCTCCTCGGGCAGAGAAAGACCCTCGGTGCCGTCACCAAATAAAACCTTGTTGAACGAACTGATTATGCTGTCCAAAAAAAAAAAAGGAAAAAATCATAGCATTACACGACACTCTCCTTGAACAATGTATTTACTATGTTGACAAATCGTGGCGTGCGGCGCTGTAAAGACGCCCCTGCAGTGTTGTACCTCCGTCCTGTGGCCTATCTAGATAAGCAGGATGCCCTGCAAATCATCACACGGAGCGCTAGTCCGTCTCTGGCCCCGAACCGGTCTGGTTGTGTTTCATTGTGGTCAATCTTGGCTGTGACACAAACACACAGGGTCCGCAGAAGATAAGAGTCTCCTTTTATGAGCCTCTTCCTCTCCACCAACAAACAGCTATTAAAGCACGGCCAGATCTGGCTCCTGCTGGTGCTGCTGACAGCTAATGTCCTGCTATTTGTCCATCTCTGGCATCCATCTCTATAAAGGCCGTGCTGTAAAAAAAAAAAAAAAAAAAAAAAGCCCCGCTGACCTACATCGTTAGGGCCGACCCTCTCTTTACAGCAGTAAATGTTTGTTTAGGGGCAGTCCCCCCTGTTCTGAAGCAGCGATTAGCCTCTGGTGGAGAGAGGAGCCCTCAGGTTCAAAGCCCTTCCTCCACTGAGAGGCTGTCAGCTCCAATACTAACAAAAAACACAGACAGAGAAATGCAGAGGCAGAGACAGGACAGTGATTACAGAGCCTCGGCGCTCTGCTCAGGGCCCTGTGCTGCTTCTCTAGAGGAAGGGGGAAAAAAAAAAAACACTGCTTTCCTCAACCCAATGAACTGACAACTGGATGTGTTGAGGCGCTATAGCATGGAAGTGGAAAGAATTCCTCTAGTAGGGAAGGTGGGTTAGATTTCCCAGGAAGTACTCTGAAACACACACTTATTCTCGGTCATGAACGTGCCGCTAATAAAGAGTTTTAACAGACGACACATGTGGCACATTTTCTCTCATTAGCGCTACAGTTCGACTCGATCCGGTTCTGACCGTCGGCTTAAAATACTCCAGATATTAAACCAACTTTAAGATTAGAATTCACTGGTTGTGGAATAAAAGTCTTGTTCGACTATTTAATGTCAGACTACAGTTTTGAATCTTTATCTCGGGATATTTTTACCCCTCGCTTTCTGAGCCTTTACCTTTTCAGGAACCACACGCTTGTAAATCAGTCACCTAAGCCTTCCCACTTGTATGTAATGTATCCCGGGACTTCGTACTCCTCTCCATTGCCCGTACCATGTAAATCTGTCTATGTGCTAAGAGTGAAAGTCAGCCGGGTCACGGTCGGACTTGATTTATACTTCTGCGCTACCACGGGTGTAACGTAGCCGTTGTACCCTGTGCTGTAACCGCACGTGCGACACGCAACAACTGGTTCATTTGCCAGCATTTTGATTTGATTATCTTTCTATATAACCGAAAATGTACGTTTTAATCACCCGGCTGTCGTTACATCTGGTTTGCTCATCATGTAAATGCACCGGCCATCATTCTGCCAGTGTAGCCGTTTTCTAATCGTCTTCTCTCTTCTCTGCATTGCAGCATTTTCAGCGTTGTTGTTCGACGTTTATTAGCTCCGACATGCTCAGTTTTTAGTCGCTGAAGTACAGGAAGAAACTCAACACAGACTCCACTTGGAACTAGTATTTTGGTGGTGTGATCGCCAAGCAGCACAGACGCAACAGTGTAGGCTTTGAGGAGATTCTGCGTTAGAAGTATAAATCAGCCTTCAGACCACTGCCCATCAATCTGAGACCACACCGCTCTCCGCACAGGGAGGTCCTGACGTTCCCACAATACATGCAGAGGTAATGAAGTCCCAGGGATGCCTGAGGGGACATAAGTCACAGAGAAAAGAGATGGTGACAGGGCGACAAAAGCTCGCTACAGATGGGCGCCTTCGGTCTCAGGTACAAGCCCAGAGGTTGCTGTATCCAGTTCAGGTCTGTCCTCAGCCACATCCCTCATCTCACGGAGAGGAGAACTTTATGATGGATGTTAAAAAAAGTTGACGGCTGGAGGTTTTGGGGGGTTTAAAAAAGGGGGGAGCACATCTGTAATATCCTGTGTGGTCTCTCAACTGCTACATTTAAAATCCCCTCTCCGGGTCTCCAGGATGACAGCCACAGGCCTGCATGCTGCTCCGTGAGCAGGTACAGATCAATCTTAGCTGCTTTCCCCCCCAAAAGACAGATACAGAAACTGGAGGAGGTTCTCCGTCTTCACATAAACATGCTTCACTTGCTGCGACTATGGATTTAATAGCGTCTTTGAACATCATAAGCAGCCGCGCCGCTACCGCGACATGCAGACACAGCGGCAGCCCCTTTCTGCATGCACAAGACTGTATACATTCACATTATGCATTTAGCTGGGCATCAACAAACCAACGCACTGATGTATTTTCTATAAATACATTTAGTCACTACAGTAAAGAACATTAAAAAAATGGAATACGGGCATATTGAGAGCTTCCTTGGCTTTATGGCCACTTTTGATGAATAATTCAAGTAGGACTTTAAATTATTTACATAAAGGTTATAGTGTAATATTATGCAAAAAAAAAAGAAAAAAAGCCCGCATGCCTGTTAGTGTAGCACGATCTGGAAGTGATGGGGTGATATCGCTACCCCTCCATGATAACACATGCTGTACTACACGCTCTCGCTGTTGTTGTGATGTGGTTTTCATTACTGTAACTATCAGCACCTGGGAACGCTGTGGCTTCTAATAGAACGTGATGCACAGTTTTCAGCTACATAAATTCTGTTTTTTTTTTTTTTTCTGGGAACCCAACTCAGTCTGACCTGAACCCGCCGGGGCTAAAGCCAAAACCAAACAGACAGACATCTGGTCCCCGTAATCCTCTTACAACTGCGAGTCTTTGGTGTCTGTGACATTGTGACATGGCAATTAACTTTAACTTATGTTCATTGATTAGCCAAAAGTAGCTTATCCTGGCGAGGGTCAAGGAACAGACTTAGGCTCTTAGCACCGCACAAGATGGGAAAAGAGAGGTCAAGGGGCAGTCGCATCCATCTGACCATGAGCGTTATGCAGATGACACCAGACACGTGTGGACTGTATATGTGTGATTGTTACTCCAATATTTAAGTACTTTAGGAATTACTTTTTCTAACGTAATGGCTCATGAAGAGTATGATTGCAGATAAAATCACATTTGAATATACAGTTTTGTGTAGTCTGGTGGACCTTTATGTCATCATCATGTAAATGCTCCGGCTTGTTTGTGTTTCTTTAAACCAATGACAATCATATTAGGTGGAGCTAAACACAGCATACAGCAACATGTATCCTCAAAATAGTGATGGGTGGATTTGTTTTGGTGGAATATTTGCAGGCAGGAAGGACAACACTTTAATTAAAATGGCTAATTCACAGGGAAAAAAAAGCAAACCAGCAGTGCTGCTGTACTGCATTGTCCAAATCCTTGGCAAAACTTGTCATCGTGGTCAGTTGTTCCCCAGAGCTGGTTGTTGTTCTTTCCCATAGCAAAGGGAATTTTGAAAATGGTAGCAGGATGATAGCGGTAGAAAAGGAGAAAGCTAAATGTAATATACAGCAAATGGCAAGCTTATACCTGCAGGATGTATTAATCATGACTGTTTATTTTTATTTTTTTGGTTGTTTTGTTTACACTTGTATAAGCTTAATGGACAAAGACAAACCATCCATGACACAACAACATCCTCACTTCACTTTTAGTAGCTGAAACTTGTGTTGTGTTATATAATCATATTTTTATTAATTTGATGCAAAATTCTTATTTTTTTTAAATTATAGTTGCATTTATATGATAATATTCCAACTTTTTCTTAAAAAAAGAAGAAAAACCAGTGATAAATCTGCCCCTAAATGCAGTAATAAGACTTTTGTTTATGCCACTCACACTAATTGATAATACAGTATTAAGATGCTTGTTAACCTATATTGTTGCTTATTGTTTATTCTATTCTTTGTCTTTTAAAAAGATCTCGTGCATATTTGTAAAGCAAAAAAAAGAGGGGGCCATGGGTCTTTCTTACTTTCACTTTGCCTGTCTTTCTATTAATCAATTATTTGCCAACCAAACATGCATGAAGCTACAAGATCTGGCTCTTTTAGGCTTCATTCTCAACATTGTTTTTCTCTGACTGGGCCGGTTTACTCTCCTCACTCGCAGCTGTTGATGCATAAGAGTCTAAATTTTGGTTGGAATGTGTTTGATGCTTTGCTTCATTGTTTTATTTTTCTACACACTATGCCAAGAAGCTGCCTATAACCCAGTACAGCTTCTTAGGTTTTGGACAAGTGACTTGTAGTAATATGATGTGGTCAAGGTATTTATTTCACATTATGTTCAGAGATTATGTTACCTTTAACAGCACTGTGCTACATAGTGGATTTAAAGAGTGACCATACTGCCCCTCACCACAACTATATTCCCCCTAATATAAAGCAAAAGTGCAGTTGTTTCCGAGGAAGTGAAGGAAAAAGAAGGAAGAAGTTTGAGAGCAACAGGAAAGCTCAAGTGAGGCCTTTGAGATAACAAACAGGAAGCTGCAGTGTCCCTGCCACGGCGCACGGCCCCGCTGTCATCACTCACAGGAACATCCTCCATCATCCAACTTTGCATCTCGTTGTTCTTAATTTATTACATGTTCCACATGTTAAGTGCGCGTACCTCCAGGGTGCAATTTTAGCAGCAGCAAACCATCAACAAATCTTTGTTTCTCCCCCTGGCAGAGCGCTTAGTAGAAGCGATAAAAGCTTTTTGAGAGAAACAGACTGGAACAATGGTGGGGACTTTACTCTAAACGGCTTCCTGTTGCGCTGCAGCGCAAGATTGAGCACTGCTTCAGAAGAGCAGAGCGAGAGAGAGAGAGAGAAAAAGGCATTTCATATCATGAGCACAGAAAGCTAAGCAAAGGGATACACAGAGTGAATGAAAGTGAGAGAGACACTTAAAACAAACAGTTTATTGAGTCTGCCGGGGAGAGCTTGTGTGTGATGTGAGCGCAGTGCAAAGATGCATGCGTGTCTACAGAGGCATGTCTTTAGTCTTCTACGCAAGCCTCTCCCGGTCCTCTCAGCCACTTAGCACCCTGCCCGAGGGAACTCAAGAGGCTGTTGTTGTAACGTCTCGGGGGTAAAAAATACTACTAAAGAGTCAGACGCTTTGAAAACTGCGCTTTAGATGGATCTGTATCCTTAAATCATAAAGAACAATGCGCGGCTTTTTCAACAGCGCTTCATTAATGAAAGACTTATTTCGCTCTCTGGTCTCATTCGTAGACTTGTTGGGTCTCAGATGAAAAGATGAGAGGCAGTTGTAAAGAAGTACTGAGAAGATACGCCAACACTGCTTCGAAAAGACCCAAGCAACACTCTGGTCTTTGTGTTTTCTTCAGACGAGCTTTGTTTTTAAAATCTCAAAAGTATCCAAGGCTTCACATTGGACCTCAGATATCCCACATATCTGTGCTTTATATGCAGATTTGCTCCTAATAATTATATTCACATTCAACTGATTCAACAATAGCGCATGTGTTTGGAGGAAATGCCGGTCAGAAGTTTTTTTTTACATGTGACTGAGGTGTGAAAATGAATATATTAATGAAACAAAAAGTGAACCACACTGGGTGAATAAATCATGGCGTCCATGTGCGTTTAGCATTACTCAGGAGATTTAAAAAAATAAATAAAAAATGGCAACAGACAAAACATCCCATTTGTGTGGAGCAACAAGGAGACATTCTTCAAACTGGATAAGTCTTAAGAATTATTTATTTCAGGCAGCTTGCTGCTTTTAGTCACGATCAGGGAAACATCTTTTTGTTGAATAAAAACTAAATTTCTGAGCTGACTTGAAGGACAAAAAGAGATATGTAGATGTTTTTAAAAAATGCATGCACAATTTATAGAATTCCCGTATTTGCTTGAGTAGCTTCAAGGCTAATTTATGGTTTCTTTGCCCACCTGGGTGTGAATGTTTTAGTGTCGTCATCTACTTCAGTCTGCAGGAGTTCATGCAAATTGTCATTTTGTGCACCGATTGTATGTCATGGACTATATTCTGCATCCTCGGCCGTATTCTTGTTAACCTTCATGCTCTTTAGGCAAACACAAGAAATAAAGCATGACGTCACCATCATGTTATAAGGGTTTAAAATTAAGAAGAAAAAAAAAATGAAACGCAGGCTTGAGTTTCAGTTTGACTCAGCCTGTGCTGTGAACGCCCAATCAGCCGCCCCAACCTCCTCCATAAGCCTGCAGCACAAAGATGCCACTTATGTGAACTCTGTCCAAGCAGAAATTATTTTTTCTCCAAAACATATTTGGTAAAAGCAAATTAGTGGTCCAGAAATATGTTTTTAAAGGGGACAGCGTTGGGAATAAACATGCAGAGTATTGATGTGCTGTGAGCAATCTAAACCCGCAGCTACACAGTTCCCTTCCTAATTATAGGCGGCAACAGTTTTTGACTGAAGGTGTGATATATTCTAACCACCGTATCTCATCCCAACCTGGCAGAGTGTTCCCGTGAATGCACCCGCAACCTCGAATCAGAATCCTGAGCAGGGCCTCACTTGGCTTAAACGCAGGGTGTTCCTTATTAGCATCGAGCAAAAGATAGGACCGTGAAGGCCAGATAGGTGAGAACCCCCTCGGGGGAAACAGGAAGGATAGATGACACTTTGGCTTTGACTCAGACCTATTTGGATTTAGTAGCACTTTGTCACTGTCTTGACTTGCAGACATAAAAATGGAGCTGCCACGAAGGCTCTGTACCACACATCTGGTTACTGAGAAATAGAAAAAAAAAACCTCGCATACGCAGACTCAAAAAGACGAAAAGAAAATAGCAATGTAACTTTAATCACATCCAGACCTATAAATATAACTCTGAGCTGTAGTAATGGTAATCAGAAACAGAGTGGTCCCGTCAGGAGCCAATTCTCTCTCTGTTTTTCATTAAAATGCTGGCCACTACTTCTCACATCTCGGTGTGCATTTAAATAGTTAATGGACTGCCCATCCGCTTGGCTACTGTAAGTTGGGGGTTTAGAGGAGGCGGGGTGAGGCTCTTCAAAAGTTTCTCTTTCAGATCAGAAAGAGTGACTTTACAATCTTGCAATATTCATGATGTGTTTAGGAACTCTATACCCTTCCCTTGCTTTGAAGTTAAAGCAATACCAGATTTCATCTGTATCTCAGAAGCCCCTTGGTCTCTTCGGTTGGTCAGTAATTGGGCACCAATATAAACACATACAGTACATATCTTTTTTTTTTTTTTTTTTCTTTCATTACCTCTTGTTTTTCTTCACAAGTTCAGAGTAAGGGTGGACCTTCATGTGTTAATTCCAGTGTTCTCGTGAGAAATCTACGCGTCGGTACCCCGATCACGTTACGCGGCACGACCGCGCGCTCGTGCAACTTTGACTAGAACTTTTTTAAATGTGTCAACCGAGTTTGTCCGTCTTTCTTCTTCCTACCCAGCTGAAAAAAAGGTGCACGGGGTAAATTTCTCCTCGTGCGTTCAGCTGAACTGCGCTGTCACTGTTCTGGGGAAATAACAGTAAAGTGTGTGAGGAAGGAGATCAGTCAAAGGAGTGAGGGTAACTCTATACAGATCCAGGATACCAGGTAGGAAGTCTGAATTCTTGCAGCGAACCCATACAGAGACTTTAGCACAGGCGGCAGGACCTCTTTGAAGGAAACCATAAAATATTAAGGGGAAGTGGATACCTCACTTGGCTTAATGCGGACATGAGTCAGGCCACACATAGGCTCATAAGATAAATCCTCTTTTTCTCTCTTTATCTCTCTCTCTGGCTCACTCTCTCTTTCTCACTCTGTGCGGTAAGAAAAGTGTCATGGAGCTTTGAGCTACGCAGACTTCAAGCATGTCTGTCTGCTGCTGGCAGTCGTCCCACAGGCAGGGGTTCAAGTTCCTCAGCCGGTCCACCCCACAATCAGCAGCTCCACCTGCAGCTATTTGTCTTCATCTTAGCACAGACAAATAAAGCCTTGTTTGGTTTACTTATACACAGCATATGTAATAAACGAGAGCTGGATTAGACGTATGAAGTATTTTTTTAACCTTTGAGTATCTACAAATCAATACATAAATCTTTCTCTTGACTTTAGTAAAACAAGGAAAAACCATGTATTAATTCAAAATATATTTCTTATTATGCACAATTAAATGACAGAGCTGTATGGAGATGCAACATTTAATGCATGAGTCACATCACTTAAGCCATTTAAAAAAGAAAGGTTCAAGGTTTGGTGGTTTGAGGTTCTGAAATGCAAACATTTGCATCGATATCTTTCAGACAAAATAAGCAAACATCACCTTAAGGCTCTGGGAGTTTCTGATATTTTTGGGTCAGAGATTGATTAAAAAAAGTAACTGCATGATTAAATCATTAGGTTCAGCTGTAATATTGTACCTACAGTTTTATTTCTTTTCAAAACATATGGAAGGGGGGACAGATAAAAGTTTACTTTCTTAAGACAGCAAAATAAAAAAGAAAGAAAGCTAGAATGAGAGAGACAGAGAGACAGCACTATACAGAATACATCCATCAAACTGGTGCCACTGTGCTCTGGCTGCTTTTAACCCTACAGCGATCTACCCCTCTGTCTCCATCCATCCATCTCCCCTCCTCCTCCTCCTCCTCCTCCTCCTCTCTCTTGCAGGACTGCTCAAAGTTACTGATACACAGTATGCCAAGCCAGATGGTCAGCCGCACGGTCGAAGCATGTACCACTCGGTTTCAACACCCCTCTAACAAACCCTCCTCCCAACTCCAGATGGCATGCCATGCCTGGTTCTAGTGCCACAGGGGGACTGCGACAGTATCGGTGTGACTCGAGCGCCTTGGGGCATCGTCCATGTGCATGCATGTGTGTGTGCGCGTTTGTTTCGGCATGCATACATAAGCTTGTGCGGTTGTCCCTTAAGTGCTCTTGTTTGGTTGTGTGTTTTTAGAGAGTCCCACACTCAAACGGCTTTGTCTCGTGGGCTGCTGATTTCTCCCCTTTGGCCAAATTTGGCTGCTGTGGTTCAATATGGAGTTCCATCGCTAAGAATCCTCCCCACTGAGCCTCACTGTTTAAGTAAGTGATTCCAAAGGGGGGGTGGAAATAGGGCCGTGAAATCTTGTTGTAGATTTCCAAGATACACGTCACTGCTGGAGGTTTTTATACGTACATATGTTTTTCTTTACTGTAGTGTTCATCCAGGCAGAACGCTGAAATTTCAATCAGCTGCTTTCATTGACAGTCCGTCTGCCATCGGTTGTCTAGACGCATCCACTCATATTTATATACTTCACAGGTTCAGTGACCCCTGTGTTTAATTTGGCTCAGACATTATGCAAGAAACATGATCTTTGAAAAAAAAAAAAAACACCAAAGGAGAGGCACTGCAGTGTTTGCGTTAAGTATTAAAATTACGGAGACTGCTCCCTCCGTGGTGTTTATCCTCCTGCTTCACCCCGCAAATGTCAGGGGGCTTTGAAAAGCAGTGAAAGAGGGGGGGCGGTGGGGAAACCAGAGGAGGAACTTTGCCTCTGATCTGGGAATATTTCTGCTGATCACCCTTCTAAATTAAAAAGCAGTTATGAATAATCCTCACTGGATACTCTACTTAAATTAATGCCTCAATTAGATTGGGAACATTAAAGGTAGTAATGATTCCACTCCTCTGTATTGTAATTTAAGGCCTGCTTGCTCTTCCCTGGGAAAGCAGCTCTTTGCAGTGAATATATTAGAGTAGATTAATGAGGGGAGGATATGGCGGTGGCTTGCACTGAAAGCCAGGCCACTCTGCATCCTCTCTTCTCACACAGCCTTGATGGCAAAAAAAAAGAAGAGGTGGCTTATCAATCATGCAGTCAGTCAGGAAAAGTTTTGGATACACGTCACACAACTCTGCCATTAAACAGCACACATGCTAAAGAAGCGATATCAGCTGCCGTCTGGGGCAAGGGCACAACTCAGTCAGGACCATCACCTCCCTGTGCTGCTGTGAGTCGCTCCGTGGCTCCACCTGAGCGCTGGGGTGGGGTTGTAACGATCGCTGCGTGTAAGTGATCCATCCCTAATCGATCCAGACTGTCAGCATGGACTAGACATTCACCTCTGCCTGTTATCTCTATCTGTAAGGAAGCCTGCCTCAGCCGCGGCGGTGACCACAGCCTAACCTAGCTGGTCAGCTCCAGTCACAACCCCCGCCGTCGTCGCGGAGATGAGTCACCTAGAACTCCCGGCCAGGTTCTGGATCCAGAGTCAGATTTAACTTTGGCGAAATTAACAGCAGAAGGATGTGGGCTGGCTTATATTGTATTAATAGGTTAAATCTATGGTGACCTTATTTTTGGTGAAGCGGCGTGATAATTGGAAGTCCTGCACAACACTGGGGATTACCATGTTTATCCTCCTATAATCCCCATAAACATTAAGACACAACGAGCTACATGCTGATTAGCTTCAGGCAGGAGCAATCAATCACAGAGAGATAAATACCTCCCCTGGCTTTCTATCCACGTGAAATAAGGGGTAAAAGTAAACAGCTAATATCTTACCGACTTTCTGTGGCGTCGTGTGAAACGATACCACGTCAGCCGCCCTCTGACAAGTTATCATCCACAAAAAAAAAAACACAATACATTTTTCTAAAACTGCATTTTTCAGAAACATTTTAGATGAAGTTTGTAACTTAAAATTAAATTGGATTTTTTTTTTTTTTAATGCAAGTAATTCAGATAAATAGTCAATTCTCTCCTAGTTGACAATCAAAAGTGTAAACATTTATCGCATGCCCCAGGCCTGTGGGTAGGATGGCTCCTTTGGCAGACAGGAGGCCATTTTGCCATGCTGCATATTTGCCTATTCAGACGGGGAATGGGCAGAACCCCTCAAGCAGAACATATTCAGGAGGTGCGTTTTGAGGACTTCATGTTTGCAAATGACTTGCAGGTACACACATAAAACCCCCCTACCTGCTCTCGATAAAGAGACTTGTTGAAACCCAGACAAGCGCGGCTGCTCAGCGACTCTAACCAGATGCGGGGCTGGAGGAGACAGGTTGTGTGGTGAGATGGAAGGCGGGGAGGAGGCGGAGGGAGGAGGCGGCGGCGGCGGCACGCGCTCTTTCCTTGTCCGTGCGACGCCATGATAAGGAGACACTAGAGCTTGTTTACATGCGGCAATGGGAAAACAAATTGAAAATCCCTGCCGGGACGCAGATGCATATCAAAACAGGATTATTTTAGAAATAATCGCCCATGCCACAAACTGTCACCAGCTAATCTCCACTTTGTTAGAATTCAAATTACTTTCCCATGTTTACATTGCCATTACTGCAAGGGCAGGGACCAGGGACTCTATGGGGGCCTATTTGCACAAGAGTAGCAATAAAAAAAACAGATAAAATAAACTTTCCATAAATATTCCAGACCAGAGAGAATGCTCAGGTCCTGTTGGTGCAATAGGAATATTGAATAGGACAAGCTTTTGGAATAATGGAGACTGAAAGGAACGGCTATAAAGCAGGAGGCAGCAGACAGATTGAAATTATGATGGTCTGTCTATCTGGTGGCGAGATAGACCGGCAAAAAGGGAAGAGCCAATCAGAGGGGGACAAAAACTATTGGAATAGCCTCCACTGACCTCCACCTGGCCAGGATGTGTTAGGCTCAGCGAGAGTGAGCCAAGCAAATCTGGACTTGGCTAAGAAGAATAGAAGTGCATTAAGTTTGAGCTCTGTCGGAGGCAGAGGCGTCTCTTGTCTCTGGATCGGGTTGCTGGTGTTTATCACTTCTAGCTGTGCTGGCACTGAGGGCAGACACCCTATCCCTTATCCAGGGCTGTCAGTCAGCGGGCCGAACCATCTCAGTCATAGCAGCCGCGAACATCAGCCTGCTTCAGCACTGAAGGGAGCCATGGAAAAACACACAAGGCTTATTGCCCCATATCCCAACCGATCAATGGGGCTTGTCCTTAAGTGAGAACGGAAGTGCAAAGCTGTGCGAAACAGTTCTCATGTATCAGAAGCCCTGCCAAGTCATTACACTGTTAATTCTAAATATGCAGACGAAAAAAAAAAAAAAAAATACAAATTTACACCTCTCAAACTTAATTGAGAAAAGTCAGCCGAGGCGAGGAGGAGACGAGCTTCCGTAGAAGCAAGCAGTTCAGCAGCACAGGCGATACCATCGGTCTGCGTGTTTCTCAAAAAACTCCTTTCTCGCGGTCAGAGCCTCTGCACTAGTCTATTTGTTGCTTTGCCGTGCTGTCATAGAGGTTGGCCTTATGGTTCCCAGAAGGATAGGGGATGTGTCTTGTGGTGAAAACCACACTGTGTGACAGACACAGAGGAGACATGAGCAAAGCGGTTCTCATCCATGTTCGCTGCAGCAGTGGTCACATCAAAGACTATTAACTTGTTTTCCTTCGGTTCTCCAAAGGCTCCGGCGTTCTTATTCTTAAAAAATCTCAACAAATTCACAAACAAATTCGGTTACAAATTAAACATCCACAGTGTCCTTGGAAAAGAAAAACAGTGTCATTTTTGCGGCCCGAACGCCGCGACGGGTGACCAAGCGCACATATTGACGGCGTTAACCCGGAGTGCTGGGTTCACAATGCGGGCCTGTTTCTGTGAAGCAAAGCATGCGAGCCGAGAGGAGACACTGTGGTGGTGACTCGAATCTACGACTCTGCTCTGACTTTGCTCTTATGTTCCCAGCCCTTGCCTGAGGCGGCAAACGGCTTTGCTCGCTAAAGGAGGGAGGAGAGGGAGTGCGGCGTGGGATGGGAGGGGAGAGCAGACAGAGGTAGGTTAGATTAGGTTTGACAGGGTAATGCTTTGAAAAGGGGCCCGTTAGATGATTTATTCTCAAACACCTATCCATAATGGGCCGCCGCGTGTTTCTATTACGGCTGATGGAGACGGCGCTACGCTCACTTTCTTAGACACTCAGCGGTCCGCCGTGCTGTCTGTCTGTCCCTCCTTTATATTTTCCTCTCTCTTCATCTTTCCTGCTGTCCCTTATGCACTCCCACTGAGATGCACTCATGAAAGTTCTTGCCGCTCCTCCACCTCCTTTTCACTCTTTAGCGTTGCTCACTCATCAAAGATTCCCAACTGATATTTTGTCAGTTAGCTCAGCTTTGGATCTCTTTAACAGCAGAACAGGCACGCAGCATCGTAACTCAGCAGAGAGAGAGAGAGAGCTTTGCCAGAGCTTACGTTCTCTGTCCTCAGACTCAGCGTGAGACTTTGGTGCGACTGCCCCTGTAACTAAGCCAAAGGAGGGCCTGTCTTTTTAAATTTTTTTTTTTACTACTCGTCGTCTCACCCTTCAGCTGCCGGGTTGCAGCACTCCGTGTGGGAGTGTAGCGGTTTAGCGTACACCAGAAATGGAGGAGACAGTCAAATAGGAAACATCTCTGAAAGGGTGAATGAAAGAGGATGTTGTACCACAGATACCCTCCAGTGATCGAAACCTTAAGCTGTTTGTTTAATCGAAGTGAGAAGAGGACTGCAATGCATCCAAACCCATAGTGCACAACATAAATTATATATACATCCCAGCGAAACCGACATCACTTTGCCTTCTAATATCGCTACCTCTTTTATGGTCTCCTTTTATTTCTCAGCGCTCCTCTCAGTTGACACAGAGTGCAACAGAGTGCACACTTGTCATGGCTGAGAGCCTCCTCCACTGAAAGTATTTACAACGTGTCTGCGTTACATGTTTCGGCTGAGAATATTTTCACTTTTTGCTCCTTTTTTTTATCTGCTTTCATAACCATCTCTGAGGCTACGAGTTCAGAGCATGACTTCCTGTGACTGGGGCGAACCGGGCTGATGACAGAGGTTTCGGTTAAGCAGGGTCAAAGTTGACATGGGAACATTATGCAGGCAGCGAGAGAGAGAGAGAGAGCTGGCACTGCTCGGACAAACCAAACAGGAAGCGGCGTTTTACTCTGCGAAGCTGACAAAGATATGGGTCTAAGAGAGAACTACGATGGGGTTATGGTAAGATATGGATGCCCGCTATAAGCCATGGCAGGAAGGAGCAGAAATAGATACCATTCTTTCCGCAGTGCTGGGAAGGTGCAGCTCGTATCAGACAATCATGTTACAGAGGAAAACAAACACAAGGCAAGAAAATTAGACGTTTGAGGCGACGTTATGGGCTTACAGTGAACAAGTAATGCTAATCTATTAAAAGTGATCACATTTTTTTTCTTTAATCTATTACCTGTGACACACTAGCTGCAGAAATATTGAAATTTTAAAAACAGGTGCAGTGCAAAACCAGTTTTCCTTCTTTGTTTAAGTAATACAAGTACTGTTTCCTTATTTTTTTTCCATGCAATCTGCTTTTCATCCTCTAATTTCACACATAACTCTACACTCCTACAAAGATGCACTTAACTACAGACAATTGCATGTTTGTACATCATGACAGCGTCGGTGTGCACGCTGCCAAAACAGCCTGCTGGTGTTTAGCCCACAAATACCACCCTAATTCTCATGTATCAACATTTGTTTACAGGCCCGAAAACAGGATCCCCAACACAATTCAATACATCCCTTTCACAAATAATGCATTTTTAGAAATGTCAAACAATATAACTATAAATAAAACACCTTCCCACAACACACACACACACACACACACAGACACAAATGCACACGGCTCACAAAAGCAGCACGGCTACATAACTGGATGCATTAGTGTTTTGTCTCTTCCAGCAGAAAGCCCGGGTCACTATGTACCATTGCAATAAATCCAGTTAATTCATTGTCAAGACAGTTTGCTGAAAACCAACATTCATTATGTAAGCTCGCTCAGCGGAACATGTCAGCGGGCATTTTAGATGTTCAGAGTCTGTTAGTGTTTTCGTTTGCACAGCAGTGGCAGAAGCTGCAGTCTCGCATTCCGGTGACTTTTGAGGTGGTGAGAAATGATACGCTATCTGTGGCAACTGAAACTTCACTACCTACCTCTCTTCCCTTTTACTCGGCCCTCCCTCCCCGCCCCACGGATGTTGGTTTTGCGCCTGCAGTTGCATGCAAAACGCACATAAACAAACGCAGTGCGACACTCACACACATCTGTGAACCTCAGTGTGACCACCTTTACCACAGGTTGCCTTTGGAACCCCCCAACCCCAGACTCGCAAACTGTTAGAAGCAAGCAGAGGAGCCGTGGTTTTCTCCTGTTACGTTTCAGACCACTCATCCCTGTACCGCATGGCAATTTGATTATCGTTTCCCATCCGAATCCGGTTTGAGGGCAGCTTCTTAAAAGAAAAAAAAAGGGTGACTTGATCGTAATCTGTATAAATTTCAATGTGCGGAAAAAGCCTGTCGGAGTCTGAAACGAATTTGTAACAACGCAAAACAGCGAACACAGATTGATTTCCTTTTTAATGCACCCTAAAGATGGAGCTGATCTACTTTTTTTCCTGCAGCAATGCTGAGCAGAGGGCACGACAGTGACGGAGAACTGAAGGGCGGTTTAAGAAAGCGCGAAAAAAAAAAAGGCCACATTACTAGAAAACAAGGATGGAGCGGTCACAACCCACGTTGTGTGTTCCTGAGAGACGAGTATGACGACGGTGATGATGATGATGAAACAACTGATGATTCACACTTTACTGTCAGAGGTTGTCAAGGGAACGCTCGCTCGCACACCCAGAAAAACAGCGCGCCGTGGCACCGCCGTGGCTGGCATTGACTCACGTCGCATCTCCTCGCGTTTGCTCGTATCAGCGGATGTGTGCACGCAGCCTCGATGGTTTTGCCGCAAGATGACCCTTAAACAACGCCCGTCTTGATTCGTGCGACCGTGCACGCACGCCGTATCTGAGTTTGTGTGCATGTTTGTCTCGGTACCTCTGAGATGTTATAGTGAAGTCTCCATCGGTGGAGAAACAGATGCCTGTTCGGGTCGGTGTTGCGTGTTCCCATTGTGTCTAAACCTGTCTGTGCTCCTGTTTCTGTCTCCTCCACAACCTGGTCCTATTAACTCCTTCCCATGAAGAGGTTGGGACAACGAGGATTACTCTATAAAACACTGTTAAACTTCCTGCCAAGTGGGCCACCTCCAGTCACAATGAAAGCTCGGGAAACAAGGGCAAAGACGCTGTAAAAGCAATCACTGGCTATGTTAAAGCAGTCCTCCTCCTAATGCTGTTTGTAAGTGACAAATGAACAGGGTGCACCTCAGCCTATGCACTGACTGTTTGAAACAAAAACCCAACATACTGACTCATTTAGTAAATTTTGCTGCGATTGTTAGTCTCACTTACACGAGCTAACACACTGAAACTACCCGTCTGATACATCAAACAGAGCCAACATCCCCAGCATCAGTCTATTATAATAGTAGTAACAGATGAAGGTGCAGCGTTTTGTGATCTTTACTTTGCTCCATGAGTGTTGTCCTGAAGGCTACCGTGTGTGTCTTTCAGTGGTATCTGTCCAAACACTGATAGAGCTCCTCCAGAACTTCCTCTTGTCACCTAAGTTCTGCTAAAACAAACCCTGACCCGTGCATCTGTCACTGACATGCCACAGGTACGTGGAAAGCAGGAAATAATCTTCCAGTGTGTTCCATGTGTGCATGGACGGGTGCATTTAGCTGCATGTGTGTGCATTTGAGAGTGTACTGCTGCTATTTTACGTACGTCACTGCATCTACAAATCCGAGAAGTCGCCCACTTTTACTCCTGCTACTGAGAATGGGAAGACCTTAGTCAGATAAGAATGAACTCTGACCGAACAGGCATCCTGCCCGTGTCCCCCATGCTTTTCTAACCCCAACCCGGGGAGCAGCTGAGGAGGGGGGGGGGGCCTGTGTCTTTATGGTCCCCCCTGGACTCATAAAGCTGCCAGGCCCAGGATGCAGCACACTCTACTAACCATGTCACTCCCAGCTCCCTCCACATCAGCGGAGTCTGCTCATGTCAAGTGTGGTGTGGGATGTTTGATAGTCGTCTCTCGCATGCCGCTGGGTGTTAAGATAACAAAAGCAGGTAGTTTCTCACCCCCTCACTCTGCAGCACCCTCTTGGAAGCCATTTACTATCAGTCATTTCTGTGACAGAGAGAGAGAGAGAGAGAGAGAGAGGGAGGAGTGGAAAGGATGAGGAGGCAGAATAAACAGGATCGTAAAAAAAAAAAGTTTTCAAAGTAGGCGGACAGCGAGTGTGTAATGTCTTTCTTAAATNAGAAGGAACTCTCTGAGATTCACTGCTCAGCTCTGGCCTACATGCTGCAGATGTCAGAGGAGGTTCTGGATGAGTTAGACCTGGGAAAGTTCAAAACATCAGTGGAGGGAAAACGGAGACTGATCCCAGCTGTGAGGAACTGCAGAAAGGCTCGGTGAGTCCAGATGTGATGAACATGATCAGTCAGTGTCGATCAGTAGTTCAGTTCTTCAGATGATCTCACGAGAACATTCTCATTATTCTTCAGTGTTCCACTTGTTTATCACAAACATCACATGTCAGCTGTGTTTTGACTCAGAAGCTATTGCACTTTTTCAAACCCTGTGAAAATGTAGATCTTTCAGTTGGTTGTGTTTAAAGGTGTTTAACGAATCCAGTTTTTGTATTTCATTCTAATTATTGTTGATTCTGACATTTTTTTTCTTTTGGATCATTCTGTGTCAACGCAGTGAGATTGGAGGAGGTCAGTTGCTTGACCATCTCAGAATCTCTTGAAGCTCTGTAGGAATGATCTTTGGCATCTGAAACTGACATCTGCCATTTGTTTTCGCTGAAATTTCAACATTTTCATAATTTGCCACCAAATGGAAATTTTCAATAAATCTCTTGTGAGTTTGAAATTGGACAAGATGCCACTTACTTTCAGGTGTCCATATCTTGTGGAGTATACAGTGCTGTGAAAATATATCTGCCCCTTTCTCAAATTTTTATTCTTTTGCAATTTTTAAAAATGCAGTTTTTAAATGATGATTTTTTTAAGGAAAAATAACTGTTCAAAGTGTGTGAAAAAGTAATTGCCCCCTAAACCTCATAACTGGTTGGGCCACCCTCAGCAGCAACAACAGAAATCAAGTGTTTTCTATAACTGGCAATGAGTCTTTCACATCTCTGTGGAGATATTTTGGCCCACTCTTCTTTGCAGAATTGTTTTAATTCAGCATCACTGGAGGGTTTTGGAGCATGAACGGACTTTTTAAAGTCATGCTACAGCATTTCAATCAGATTCAAGTCCAGACTTTGACTAGGCCACTCCAAAACCTTCATTTTGTTGTTTTAAGCCATTCAGAAGTCGACTTGCTGGTGTGTTTTGGATCATTGTCCACCTGCAGAACCCAAGTGCGCTTCAGCTTGAGGTCACGAACTGACGGCTGAACATTCTCCTTCAGGATTTTCTGGTCGAGAGCAGAATTCATGGTTCCATCAATCACAGCAAGTCGTCCAGGTCCTGAAGCAGCAGAGCAGGCCCAGACCATCACACTACCACCACCATGTTTGGCTGTTGCTATGAAGTTTTTTTTTCTGAAATGCTGTGTGATACTTTTACGCCAGATGTAACGAGACACACACCTTCCAAAAAGTTTGACTTTCTTCTCGTCAGTCCACAGAATTTTCTCCCAAAAGTCTTGTGGATCATTCAGATGTTTGTTTGCAAAAGTAAGTTGAGCCTTTGTGTTCTTTTTGGTCAGCAGTGGTTTTGGCCTTGGAACTCTGCCATGATGCCATTTTTGCCCTGCAGTCTCTTCCTTATTGTTGAGTCATGAACACTGACCTTAACTGAGGCAATGGAGGCCTGCAGTTCTTTAGATGTTGTCCTGGTTCCTTTGTGACCTCCTGGATGAGTCACCGCTGTGCTCTTGAGGTAACTTTGGTCGGCTGGCCACTCCTGGGAAGGTTCACCACTGTTCCATGTGTTCTCCATCTGTGGATAATGGCTCTCATCGTGGTTCACTGGAGTCCTGAAGCTTTAGAAACCCTGTCCAGACTGATAGATGTCAATGACTTTATTTTTCATCTGTTCTTAGATTTCTTTGGATCACAGCATTTTGTTGCAGCTTTTTGAGATCTTTTGGTCGACTTCATTTTGTCAGACAGGTTCTATTGAAGTGATTTCTTGATTGAGCAGGTCTGGAGGTCATCAGGATTCGGTGTGTTCAGTGAAACTGAACTCAGCTTTCAAAAAAATGTGATAAGTCACAGTTAATTTATGATTTAACAAGGGGGGGAAATGACTTTTTCACACAGGGCCAGGTAGGTTTGGATAGCTTTTTTCCTTAAAACATTAAATCATTATTTAAAAACTGCCTTTTGTGTCTACATTGGTTGTCTTTGTCTAATATTTAAATTTGTTTGATGTCTTAAACATTTAAGTGGGGGAAATATTCAAAAAAATAAGAATTCGAGAAGGGGGCAAATACTTTTTCACAGCACTGTTTGTCCTTGAGTCTTCAAATGTTCAGGAGATGTTCAGAGGTTTCTTGTGAATGGAGAGAATGCAGCAAATTCTAGCAAGAATCAAGACTCTTCTTTTTTGCTTAAGACCTCTCAGATTCAGGATTTGTTCAAAAATTGCAAATAAAGTGGATTTTCAAAAAGTTTGGAAAATATATATCTATAATACATAGGACCAATTTAATCAATTTTATTATGAGAATGATATCTGAATGACACCAATAATGATTCCAAATCTTTCATATGTTAGTAGAAATGGGAGTTATGGCCTATCAAAGCTGACACAGGTAAAAAAAAAAAAAAACATCAAAAAACAACTTAATATCCAAATGACCAGATGGACATGTTGAATCATGGGTAGGCTGATGAAGTTTAGGACACTAAGAGATGGAAGTATCATCTACTGGTTTGGAAAGTTTCAATGTCCTTTCTGAATTGTTTCATCTGTTTAACCAAATAATTCATCTTATTGATTAAAGACTAATCAACTTGAGGCCTTCTTTATTGAGAAAGATTTGAAAATCACACAAAGGTATTTATACATTTTCTCCATTCACCAGAAATGTCTGAACATCACCTGAAAATGTGAAGACTCTGGGACAAACGCTTCAAGACATGTAGACAACTGAAAGAGGCATCTCATTCAATTTCCAACTCGCAAGAGATTTTATTGAAAATTTCTATTGGGTAAAAAAAAATTATGAAAATGTTGGAATTTCAGCTCAATAAAATGGGCAGATGTGATTTTCAGATACCAAAGGTCATTCCTACAAAGTTTCAACAGATTCTGAGATGGTCAAGCAGCCACCTTCACTGAGTTGACACAGAATGACCCTGTTGTGTTTCTTCCTTTGTCTGATGGAGGAAACATGCAGACCTGCTGAAACACATGAAGACCTGCAGAGGTTCTTGTCCAGGTTTTATCACAGCATCACTTTATCACCACATGTTGGAGTATCTGACAGTTTTCAGTGAACACACTGAAGTTATTACAAAGTCTGCACTTAAAGCACATCTTGGTTGTTTCATTTCAAGTCCATCTTGGTGGTGTACAGAGCCGGAATGCTGAAAAAAATCAGCATCCAGATATTTATGGACTTGACTGTATGAACAGCTTTTACCTGATCTTATTCACCCCCATTGATGGCAGATTCCTCGACCTCAAAGATCAGTTGAACCTTTTGGAAATTTTTGCTGTCAGTGATATATATTGTTTCATTATTATTATTATAATTTGTTTTTTTCTTATTTGAAATGTTTTTCTTGAATTTCTTTGTATTTATTCTTTCTTTTTTTTTTCAATTATCTTTTTATTTGCTTTTCAACATTTTTGAACATATAGAACAAAACAGAGGGAGGTCAAACATAAAATGGAAAACAAAAACAAAAAGAGAGAAGATTAAAGTGGATTCAGCAGAAAATGGAAAACAAACAGCCAAAAAATAAATAAATAAATAATTACAACGGCAGAAAATGAGACAGTCTATAAAACAACTTAGTCACATGAATGAACAGTACAGGGTGGCTGTGGCTCAGGTGATAGAGCGGGTTGTCCTCTAATCGCAAGGTTGGCGGTTCAATCCCCCACCCCTCCACAGTGTCCTTGACACTGAACCCGAAGTTGCTCCCAATGGCAGGCTAGCGCCTTGCATGGCAGCTCTGTCGCAAATGGGTAAATGAGAAACAGCTTTGAGTGCTGCAAAGGTAGAAAAGCGCTGTATAAGTGCAGACCGTTTACTTCAATTCGAGCCATGGTCAAAGTTCATAGGTCTGTTTTGTAGACAAGGTTCAAGCCTGCCTTGCCATAGTAGGTGGTGTCAGAGGTTGGTATGGCTCCCCATATCCTCCGGAATATGTCCCCCTTATTTTTTAAAATGAACGATCGTTGTTCCAGTCTTAAAGTTTCATTCAGAATTTATTTGAACAGATTAAATGATGGGGGCCTCTGCTGGTTGAGTAAGATACATTTCTTTGCAATGTAGGATATTATGTTGATCCTCTTCTTGTATGTGGGATGCAGTGTCTTGTCCAGTTCTGTAACTCGGATAGATAGCATGTTGTGTACTGTCCAGCGGGGTTTCCACAACTTTGACAGTCAAATCATGTACAGCCTTCCAGAAGTGCTTTAATTTTTTGCATTCCCAAAAAAAGAGCGTAATTGATCCAATACATGTTTTACAGCAATGGCATCTTGAGGATGAGTTAGGAAACATGTTGCTTAAACATAACGGGGTAAAGTAGGTCCTGTGTATGAACTTATAGTTCTGTTCAATAACTTTATTGCAGGGCTGCAGGGTGGCGCAGTTGGTTAGCACTGTTGCCTCACAGCAAGAAGATTGCCGGTTCGCGTCCCGGTGGGAGCTGCGTGGAGTTTGCATATTCTCCCCGTGCAGCGTGGGTTCTCTCCGGGTTCTCTGGCTTCCTCCCACACAGTCCAAAAACATGTTGAGGTTAATTGGTGATTCTAAATTGTCCGTAGGTGTGAATGTGAGTGTGCTTGGTTGTCTGTCTCCAAGTGTGGCCCTGCAATGGACTGGCGACCTGACCTGCCTTTGCCCTGCCTTCGCCCTAAGTCGGCTGGGATAGGCTCCAGCACCCCCGCGACCCTAGTGAGGATTAAGCGGTGTATAGATAATGGATGGATGGATGGAACTTTATTGTAAGACAATGATGTAAAAACATTCTGACATGGGAGTGACTGGAACAAATAGCTAAAACGCAGCAACACGTTCATTTTAATTACGTTAATACGTCCCAGAAGTGAAATGGGGAGCACTTTCCAGTGTTCTAATTCTTCCTTTATCTTGTTAATTAAAGTTTTGAAGATAAATTTACCCCTAGATATTTGAAGCTGTTTGGAGCCCATGTGAAAGGTAAGATGTTCCTGAGTTCATCTGAGACCATGGAGTTTGTTAATAGGGTGTTTGATTTTGTCAGATTAATTTTATAGCCTGATATTGCTCCAAAATTATTGATTAGGTCTAAGACTACAGGGATTGATCTCTCTGGGCTAGATAGATATAAAACTATATCATCGGCATATAATGAAATTTTGTTCTCTGTTTTCCCAATAGCAATACCAAAGATCTCTTCATTAGTCCGTATTGCTTCTGCAAGTGGTCCGATCACCAAGTTAAATAAGAATGGAGATAATGGGCATCCCTGTTGACAGCCTCTGAATAGGTTGAATTTTTCAGTAAGGCTACCATTTATGCATATTTTATCTTGCAGATTGCCATACACAGCTCTAATCCAACTAATGCACTTTTCACCCAGATTGAATTTCTCCAGAACAGCAAACAGATATGACCACTCGACCCTATCAAACGCCTTTTCTGCGTCAATCGATAGTAGTAGGGCTGTTCTGGTGTGTAGGGTCGAGTGGTCTATTATGTTTCTTAGCCTTTGGATATTGTCTGTCGCATATCGTGCCCTCACAAAGCCGGACTGGTCTGGATTAATGATCCTGGGCATTAAGTCCTCTAATCTGTGTGCCTTTAAGTCAACCGGGAGCAGTGAAATTGGGCGAAATGAGACACATTCAGCAGCATCTTTATCCTTTTTGTGTATTCATGTTATTATTGCTGTTTTCATTGACTGTGGAAGAAGTCCATTTTCAAAGAAATCTGTAAGCATAGGCATAAAAATTGGCTCAATTTGCGGCCAGAAAGTTTTATAAAATTCTACAGAGTATCTGTCCAAACCTGGAGTTTTTCCGGAGGGCATCGACTTGATCTCCTGTAGCACCTCATCTGGAGTGAATGGAGCACTTCGCTGTTCTTTTTCCATCTTCTGAGATAGAGGATAAGGATACCTTTTCCAAAAATGTATGGATATCTTTTCCTAAAGGGTTTTCTGATGCATAAAGCTGTGTATAAAAGTCGAGAAATGAGGACTTGATTGATTGTGGATCGTATTTCAATTGCCCTGTCACATTTCGTGTACATTTTATTGTATTATCTTTTCTCAGTTGATAGGCTAGGAGTCTGCTTGACTTGTTTCCATATTCATGATATTATTGTTCTAGTGAAGAACATACATTTTTTTAATGTGTTCTGTTTGGACGAGATTAAGACAATTTCTAACTGCATTTAGTTTTTTCAGGTTTTCCTCTGTAGGTGATTGCTTATGTGACTGCTCCAAGTTGCTCAATTCTTTTTTAAGTTGTTCTGTTCGTTTACTCATAAATTTTTTCTTTGCCAATGCATAAGCAATCAGCTGGCCACGAATTGCAGCCTTAGCTGCATTCCACATCACTGCTGGACGAACAGGGGAGGCTTCATTATCCTGCCTATATTGTACCAGCCGTTATCTAATATTATTACATGCTTCAACTTCTGTGCGAAGTGATGAGTTAAATCTCCAATGTTTGGTTTGATGTGTCTGCTGGGGAAGAAGTAATCTAAGGTGTACTAGTGAGTGGTCTGATATAAGAATGGGCCCTGTGCTGCAGGAGACTACCGATGAGAGATGTTCCTGGGGTAAGAAGAATAGGTCTAGTCGAGAGTATGATTTGTATTTATTCTTTTTGTAAGTGTTGTGTGTACCTTCAGGTTTAATGCGTCTAAAAGACTAAATATTTGTTTTTGCAGCGTGCTGGATAGATCAATAATTCTGATCAATTAAACTTAGTATCTACGTTGAGCTGAAGCTGCTGCTGTGGCCACACGTGACAATGATGAGATAATATTAATGCTGTAACAGTGATTTGGTTTCACTGGTAGAGAATCATCCTGAGATCAGTGAAGTGATTCAGTCATGTCACTACAACAGTATTAACATGGACATGAGGCACCGTAAACTACTGATCATACAAAGATGGAGGCTGCAAAGAGTGTTGAACTGAGTCTTGGAGCATTTTATTGATTCTGAACTCTGCTGTTCATTTTGAAGAGGAAAGTCGTGTTCCAGAGTCCAGTTTTTCTGTCTTTCCTCATATTTAGCTTCCCTCAGAGAGAAACTCAGGTGTTTTGTGTCTTGTTGCTGCAGAGAAGAGTGGTAGCAAGAAATGCTCAGAGGTGTGAATTTATCAGAGCACAATGATAAAAGTCAGACTGTTTACACAGATTTTATACATACAAAGATCAGTGTTGTGTTTTTAATTCTACAAACCCTGATCAGGTCTTTGTGATGACACTATGTTGTAAATAAATTGTCCTCATTGGTTTGTTCCTTCTGTTTCTGCTGAACTACTTTTTCAGAAGCTAAAAAAAGAATGTTGAGGACAAAAGTTGACTCAGTCGTCTGTCATCACATCAGAATATTTTCTGATGTTCATATTTAATGATGTTCAGGTCTGATGTTGTGCAGTGATCAGTTTCATTTGTGTAATGTTTGACATCAGACTGTAAATGTTCCACTGATGGAGGTGAAGCTGACAGCAGCAGGTCCACAGCAGAGACATCATCTTTCTAACTGTAAATGTTCACTGAGCTAAAGTCAGTCACAGTATCCTGAGTCAGAGTAAAAACAGTGGACAGAAAATGTTTTTCTCATCAAGAAATCCTCCTGATAACTTTGAGTGTGAGTGAGGCTGATGAGAATTCAGTTTGATATCAAACACAGTCAGATCAAATCAGCTGATCCACTGATGTGAAGAACAACATGTCAAACAGGACGTGTCCAGCTGTTGCTGCATCAAATGCATGAAGGAAATATAAAGTGTCTCTTTGATCATATATTTTGTCGTATGTGTGTCATGACAGACTTTCTAAATGTGGACTCTCAGAGAGTCACTGTGAAGTCGTGGCCTCAGCTCTGAAGTCCAACCCCTCCCATCTGACAGAACTGGACCTGACCTTTAACATCCTGCAGGATTCAGGAATGAAGCATCTTTCTGCTGGACTGCAGAGTCCAAACTGTAAACTGGAGACTCTCAGGTCAGTTCACTGACTATTTTCAATGTATTCAATTATAATTCTGGTTTCTGGTTCATAAATGTTCTGTATTTTTCTGAAAACAATCTGAAGATGTTTCAGGTTGTTGAAGTGTGAATAAATCCCCTAATAACCTGACTGCAGGGTCACATGATAGAGGACAGAAACCACAGTCCTGCTGTGTGTCTGAATGTGAAGCTGATGTGAAAGTGATGTGAGGCTTCAGCAGTCTGAGTTCCACACATCCAGTCAGTGTGTTTGTGTTTCCACAGTGTTTGTTCTGAGCTGCAGTGAAGCCTCAGTAACTGAAAGAGGGAGTTTAGTTGTCAACAGTCTGTAACTTTGTTGGACGCTCAGTTGATTTGTGTCAGTCAGAAGCTGAAGCTTCATGTTAGTGTGAGCTGAGTTAATGAAGTCCTTCCTGACAGTAGAGTTGTGTTAGGAAGAGACCACCGACTCTCTCATTACAGAGAGTGGACTGAGGTCATGGATGTATGTGGACATGAACAGGTTGATGAATGTTGTAGGACTGGACCCGAATAGCCGACAATTTATCCCTGTGCTGGAATCGGGATATCAAACTTGACCTCCGAATATCTCCAACGCCGCTGAAACGGAGCCGTCCCCGCTAACCTAAACACAGATGCAGCCTGTGTGTCACGTCACGCTCACTCGGAGCACGCACTCCCCCCCCATCAACAAAAAAAGTCAGCTGCCACCACCGCGCGGCACCACCGAATATTCGGGATATTCGTCATTAATTGAGATCGAATGTCCGGAGATCAGAAATTGCTGTTCGGACCAGCCCTAGAATGTTGTGCTGATGTTTGGATGATGTGTGTAGAAGCTGACATGATGATGATCCACAATAACAGAAGGACAAAGTCACTCTGCTGATTGTAGAGAAAAGCTGATTGATGAGGACAAAGTAATGTTGAGCTGCACATTCAGAACCTGAACACATCTGATTGATCATCAATGATTTTTTCTGCATCTTTTATTCTTTATTCAGGTTGAGGGACTGCAGTTTGTCAGAGATCAGCTGTGATTCTCTGGTCTCAGCTCTGAAGTCCAACCCCTCCCATCTGAAACATCTGTACCTGGGTCAGAACAAGCTGCAGGATTCAGGAGTGAAGCATCTGTGTGGTTTTCTGGAGAGTCCACACTGCAGCCTGAAGACTCTGGGGTCAGACATCATGTTTTATTTGTGTGCTGAGATTAAAATAAGTTGTGGTGACACAACACTGATCCACACTGAGGATCGTCATGGTAAGCTCTCAGTTATTGTAGGAGTTTAGTTCATCAGATGTTCAAAACAGCAAACAAAGAAGCCTAACATTCTTTTCCTCTACCTGGATGAATGCTGACTGTATTGAGATAGAAATGCTGTATTGCAACTGGATTAATAACCTACGCTCACTTCACTCCCTTTGGTTTAATTTTTTTTGTCCACTCCTAAGACCGTACACCACCCTAGCACACATGCTATGTGTGGATTACATGCCTCTGCTTCCCATCTCCCCCATGCAGTTTTCAAGACTGGGAATTCAATCCAGAAATCCCTCTTAGTAGTTAATGAGTGCACTAAAAATTATAAGCTATAATGTCAAAGGTCTCCACAGTCCTATTAAGAGAAAGAAAATTATGGTCCAACTAAAACAAGTCAGCTGTCAGATAGCTTTCCTACAGGAAACCCACTTATCGTGGAACGTGGAACATGAAATGCTGAAAAAGTCTTGGGCAGATAAAATATGCTATTCCTCTCATCAATCTGGGAGGAAAAAGGGAGTATCCATACTCATACATAGACATGTCAATTTCATGAAAACATTCGTGCACAAGGATACTGAGGGCAGATATATCTTAGTTAATGGTTTGATTGATGGCACAACAGTATCCCTCATTAATGTATACGCACCAAATGAAGATGACCCTGGCTTCACTAGAATGCTATTCAATAAATTATTACAATATAGCACTGGACTTGTTTTGATGGGAGGTGATTTTAACTGTGTGATGTCAAATAGATTAGACCGGCAGCCTTCCTCTGAAGCTACCCTCTCCCAAATGAGTAAAATGCTCAAATATCAATGCATGGAGTCTGGTCTTGCGGATCTATGGAGGAGTAGATTCCCTGGAAGTAGGGATTTCACATTCTACTCTAGCAGACATGCGTCGTATTAAAAAATTGACTATTTCTTTTCTTCTGAGAAAGACCAACATAGAATATCTGATATTAAAATACTGCCAATTACACTATCTGATCATGCACCTGTAGAACTAAAGTGGGACATAGGCCACAGACCATCCTCTAAACAATGTAGACTAAATGCATCCCTCCTAAATGACAGAGAATTTAACTCTTTTATCAAAACAGAGCTCAAGAATTACATAGATACTAATAATCTGCCTGAGACATCTCCACTTATCCTATGGGACTGTGCTAAAGCATTCCTTAGAGGCTGCATTATTTCATTTACATGTGCCAGGAAAAGGCAGAAGGAAGCTAAACTAAAAGAACTAGAGCACATTCATAAGCAGTCCGCATCAACCACCCTATTAGGAAAACTAAAGGCAACACGTAGAGAACTTGATAGTTTACTATCAGATAAGATTCAGGAAAATTTAAGGTTTGCCAACCAAAAATACTACGAGCATGGCAATAGGGCAAGCAGGTTATTAGCCTTCCGATTGAGAAAACTAAAATCAACTAATATAGTACAAAAAATAAAATCAAAAAGCACTTTTGTCACAAAACCTGATGAAATAGCAGAATCCTTTGCACTCTTCTATAAATCCCTTTACAAAAATACAGACACCTGCACTGATGTTCAAAAACTTGCGGATTTCCTAAAAACATAAAACTGTCAGAATTGACAGAAACAACAGCTAGGGAACTAGATAAACCAATTGAAGAGTGGGAGGTTAAGCAGGTGATCTCAACACTAAAAAATAATAAAAGCCCAGGGCCAGATGGCTACATTAATGAATTTTATAAGACTTTTAGTGAATTACTGTCCCCCCTACTGTTAAAAGCATACCACTATGCACTGTATTCTACAACCGTGGCACCATCCTGGACAGATGCTACCATTGTGGTAATACACAAAGAAGGCAAAGACCCGACCGCATGCCAGTCCTATAGACCAATATCACTGTTGAATGGAGATGCGCGAATACTGACTGCAATATTGGCTAGACGAGTTAACCAGATAATAACTCAAATTATCCATCCAGATCAAACTGGATTCATTACTGGAAGATACTATGGGGATAATCTACGGCGCTTGCTGAATACAATATCGTATCAAAAAGATGAGAAATCAGAGTCAATGATCTTATTCTTGGATGCTCAAAAAGCATTTGACCGTGTGTCTTGGCAATTTTTATTCCAAACCTTAAAACGCTTTGGATTCGGCCCTAACTTTATAAATTGGATACAAACACTTTACTCAGACCCCCAGGCCTCCGTTAAAGTCAATGGCTATACATCACAGAGATTCAAATTGGAACATGGCTGCAGGCAGGGCTGTTCTCTATCACCATTACTGGTTGCCATCAGCATTGAAACTTTTGCCCAACTTATCAGAGATAATATTAATATAAAAGGAATTACGATAAATAATGAGGAACACAAATTATCACTTTATGCAGATGATGTATTGCTATACCTAACAGAACTGGCATCAACAATACCACATCTTAAGACTCTAATCAGTGAATTTGGATACTTCTCAGGATATAAGGTAAATATGGATAAAACGGAGGCTATGGACATCAATGGCAGGATACCCCAAAGTGTAAAACTTCAGACAGCTTTTAAATGGCCTAGAGAAGGTATTAAATATCTTGGTATATGCATTCCACCATCTCTACAGGACCTGTATGACTCTAATTATACCAAAATATTTCAGTGCATTAAAGGTGACCTGGACCGTTGGGCCGTGCTCCCTCTCTCCTTACTGGGCCGCATTGAAAGCATCTGCATGAACGTTTTGCCCCGACTTCTCTATTTAGTCCAAATGCTACCCCTAGATATTCCCAAGCTTGCTTTCGACAACTTGGACAAAATGTTGTCAAAATTCATATGGCAAAATAAGAGACTTAGAATTAGGCTCAAAAGCCTGCAACTGTCCAAGTCCAATGGCGGCCTGGGATTACCAAATTTAAAACTCTACTTCTGGGCCGCACAAATGAAACCCCTGATAGGATGGATTCACGATAACACAAGCACAAGATGGGTCAATATTGAAAAACAATTATGCCAGGACCCCTTACAGTTAATGCCCTTTATAGATGCCCCCTCCGGAAACATGTCGGACTGGACCAAGGTCACTTTTAAAATTTGGAGTAAAATAAAATGTGCCTTTAAGTTACCAAAGTTAATTTAGCCCTTAATAAGTATTGGCTATATGAAGACTTTTACACCCAACAATCTAGATAGCAGCTTTAAAAAATGGGCAGAAAAGGGATTGATTTACCTACACCACCTGTTTGATGGTGGTATGCTTAAAACATTCGAGCAGCTGAAAAATGAATTCGATCTCCTTAGTGCAAATTTCTTTCGATACTTACAACTTAGAACCTTTTTGATGACTCATAAGGAATGGGACAAATTCCTAAATCCCACACCTCTAGAAAAGTATCTGATAGAGTTACAAAATGGAGATGGAAAAAAGAAAATAATTTCCAAACTATACAATATATTCTTAATTATGATCCAAAACAACCCATCACGGATTAGGGGGAGATGGGAGGAGGAGGCCAACATGGACATATCTCAGGATGATTGGCATGATATATGCACCGAGGCACATCTGGTTACAAATTCTAATACATGGAGAGAATTCAAATGGAAAATAATTACTAGATATTTTAGAACTCCAGTAATAGTGTCCAAGATGAGTCCACAACACCCCAGCTCATGCTGGAGGAACTGTGGAGCCCATGTTGCTAATCACACCCACATATTTTGGCTATGTCCAAAGTTAAGTGTGTTTTGGAGGGAGGTTTTCAATGCCCTGAAGGAGGTCTTCAAAATGAACATCCCACAAAATCTCGCAGTGTCGGTGCTGGGAGTAATACCTGAGGGTCTGGTTAAGAGGGCAGATAAATACCTTCTGAATATACTAACCACGGCTGCCTTAAAGACCATAACCATTGGATGGTTGAAACCAGAGCTTCCCTCATACAACACGTGGATTCAAAAAGTTTGGGACATTTATCAAATGGAGCAGATTACATTCTCATTAAGACTTCAGAAGGCCACGTTTACTAAAAGATGGGAACCAGTACTACCCTTATTTTTGCAATAACAGTATGTACCAGCAGCACAGGGTCATCCTGTCTTGTGTCAAAGTGCTTCCTCCCTGCCTCTGGTCGAGGTTTGTTCCTACTACCTTACGCCATGGAGTGGACAGTGTTTATTTATTTTTTATTATCCTCTTCAATTCCATTCTATGTCGACCATATAAAAAACATATACAGCTGGGAAAAAAAAAAAAAAGGCAAAGAAAATTGTTGTACTGTGTTGAAATGTTGAAATGAATACATTGTATTGTACTGATAAAAAAAAACTCTAATAAAAACTAAGTTCAAAAAAAAAAAACAGCAAACAAATAAAAGTTGATCCCACTATCAGAGTTCAAGGTGACGTCTTCAAATGTCTGGTTTAGTCCAAAACCACAGATATTCAGTATAGTGTGATAGAAAACAGAAAGTCTTCACAGTGGACAAACTGGAACCAGTTTGATGTTTTTGCTCAATAATTGACTCCAACCATCACAGAGATGTTTTAATGTTTTGTCCGTGGACTCAGCACAAGGTTTGACAGTTGATGAATAGTTGAAGGATTCACCACTGGTGGCTCGGTGGTTAGCACCATCGCCTCACAGCTAGAAGATCCCCAGTTCACGACCCGGTTAGGATGCCTGAGATCTTTCTGCGTGGAGTTTGCCCGTTCTCCCGGTACAGCATGGGTTCTCTGTGGGTTCTCCAGCTTCCTCCCACAGTCCAAAAACATGTTTAGGTTAACTGGTCATTCCTAATTGTCCGTATGTGAGTGTTTGTTTGTCTCCATGTGTGGCCCTGTGATAGTGACCTGTCCAGGGTGTCCCTGCCTTCACTCTAAGTAGGCTGGATAGGCTCCAACACCCCGTGACCCTAGTGAGGATTAAGCGATGTATAGATGATGGATGGATAGTTAGTTATTTATCAGGGAGCATGGGAACATTTTCTGCTTCAGTTTCTACTGATTTTCTTCTTTTCTCTGCTTTCTGTCACTTGAAAGTCAAGATGTTTGTCTTTAAGAGTGTTGCTGAGGAAACACTTTGAAGTCATCACCTTGTCCTCTGAAAACTGTGATGGACACTTTTCACTATAAATGACAGATGGATCAGT
>NW_007579197.1:0-25125 GCF_000690725.1 Stegastes partitus
GGACGTAGTGATATTGCAGGTTTTTGACACTTCCGGGTTGGCTTCATTTTCAGGGCCGGTTGCTACGTCCATCTTTTATACAGTCTATGGAATCTATGAGAGGTATCAAAATGAAAGCAACCAAAGACAGCAACGAAACTGATCCAAAACTTACCTCAGAAAACAGTTGCCAACAAAGAAAGTTTAACAAACATGCAAAGAAGTTGACCACTCATCCTACAGTTCAGACCTGTTTGCAAAATTAGATGTGGGGAGAAAAATCTCATAAAAACTCGACATTAACCACATGGTCAGTAAAGATCGCACCACAGTGTTGCTCTGCGTGCTGTATGTTCATTTCCACCAGAAAATTACTTCACACTCTGCCCTCCACATCATCTCAAGTCTCCGTCAGACTGGAGGGGAGGTGGATAACACACGACGGCGGTGTTTGGTTTGAACAGTGAGCCTCGTTATACATTTCCTCTCCGCAGCAATGTTTCGCCCCACTGAGCACAGCCAATGAGATCAATGTGGTGAACAGCAAGACGAAGATGGAGTGTGTGTGTGTGTGTGTGTGTGTGTGTGTGTGTACGGGATAAAAAAAGACGTAATTTCTGCTGAGTGTCTGAACATGATATTGGGAACAATTCTGCCACAAATAAAACGAACGACTCAGCAGACACGAGCCTGACGAGGGCGAGAGGAGGAGTCGAGGGAGGATAAAGGGCGAAGGGAACTTTGGCGGCGATTTCATTCGGCCGACGAAAGGTCAAGATCATCAGCACGGAGGACGATCTGAACTTTATCCGCTGCAGGCCTGATAAACAACTGGCAATGAAGTTTTATGTGGTTTGTCATTAAAAAAAAAAAAAAAAGCTGCGACAGGAAATATGGATGACAAAAACATAACTACACATTCGAGATGAAAGCAATAAATTATCAGAACAATCGATCATTTGAGTTCCATTTATTATTGATTAGAGAAGACATTTTACATTCTTTCACATCATTTAAAATAAAGCCACATTTCCCACATATCTGTGCAGTGCTTACGCTATTATCTCCTTATCAAGTATTATGTTTTATATCCCAAAACACGTAATATGATTAAACATGTAAAAGGAGGATTTTTAAAAAAGGCAGGTTAGCTTTTATCCGTCTCTCCAATCAGACACCAAAAATGTTGACGCCCACCACATAACTACACGCTTATTAAGAAAATAAAAGATGATATTTTTTGAAATTGAGATTTGCGTGATCGGACTGGTCCAGGTCGATTCGGTGGCAGTAACTGAGGTCTGAATTCGGGTAAGCTTTCCCGATGTCTGTGAGACGTACCGAGTCACCTTCCCAGCACCAACCCTGACTGACAAGAGATAAAAGCTGCTGTCAAACTCTGCAAAGTCAAAAGACAAGTTCACATTTTTGTGTTGTACGTTTGCTCCCAGGTCTGTATGTACATTAAGAGTCAGCAGTGAATGATGCCTCCGGCCGGACTGGATTTGAAAAGATCTCTTTTTAATTGATTCAGACGTAAGCGAGAAGTGAGGAGACAAACATTGACTCAGACCACAGTCCTGATCTGTGCAAACACGAATCCCAAAGTTCAGCAAATGCAAATATGACGCTTCCACACTCCCAGTCAGACAAATTAGGGGTGCGTTTTGTGTGCACGCCTAATTCTGCCAAGATGCTGCTCCTTCGTCCTAATGAGCATCAGTTCAACTTCAGAATAAAAGCACATTGCAGGCATACTAGCAGTCAGCATCAACACTGACTTGATTCTTATTAAGATTTGTGTGTAAACAAATACCACATTATTCAAATGAGCTTTAAGAATCCCTGGACAAATGGTAGTTAGCAATGTGTGCAAACAAAAGCTTAAAATTAGTGCATTGTCAACAAGTCATTAATTCAAAACAATCAAAGAGGCACTCGTGGTTCTTCTCTTAACGCGATGCACCAAATGAGATGAACAGTTTCTGACTAAATAGCTCCACCTGCTGGAAACATCACCCCACTGTGGCTACGTTTCCCCTCATGTTTATCCGTTAAAGAGCCCATATCGTGCACATGTGCAGGTTCAGAAATGTAATTTGGGGGTCTACTAGAACATCTACACATGCTCTTCTCACTTTCTAAATGCTCCGTTTTAGCTGCCGATCCTTCAAGGTCCTGTTCTTGAAAAGCCCAGTCTGCTCTGATTGGTCTTTGGCCCAACACAACATAGCAAATCTAGCTTTGGCACTCGTACCATAACCCCACATCTGTGAGTAAAGGGCAGTGTCTTTGTTGGACAGCGTGCCAAAGTAGTCACCATGCTGGCGTTACGTGTCACATGATGACAAGAGATAAGTCCAATAAACGAGCTGTTGTGAGCAGATAAAGAGCAGTATTTTCTGTGGGAGAGAATAACTGCCTTTGGGGTTGGGCTTTATAAGTCTGCAGACATTTCACAATCACAAAACAAACTAAAGGAAAGAGAAAAGCCAAAAACCGCAACGATGGCCTGTCAGAGCTGATCAGTTTAGTCTTGTCATCAACATTCACAGTGAGAGTCATTCAGTAACTTTAAGTCAAAGTAGCAAAACTGATTTTTTTTTGTACACAATGATCGCGTTTAAATCTTGGCTCCAAAATATAAGTAACTTTAGATCAGTTGGAAAGATTAGGACGTGGGCTTCGACTTGTCTACTGCTCCTCTCCCTTCTTGAGGATCCAGACTTCGTTCCTGCGATTGGTCAGTTTGAAGGGGCTGTCATACCCGGCTGTGTAGTACGGAGCCTCCACATACTGGACACCATCCCTCTTCAGGCTTTCCACCAGTTTCAGGAGCTCTTCCTGCTTCATTTTCTCATTGGAGAAACCACCATATGTCCTGGAGGATCACATAACATGTATCAGACATTTAAGCTTTTTAATTAGTCCCACTAGTTTATTGTGTGTGAAGCTTAAAGCGTCGCCTCCGTTGTGCTCTACCTGACGTATACTGTTAACTCTTTCCTGTGCTCCACAAACACGTCCGGGTCGCTCGGCTCTGGTGGACTCTCCTGATGCTCCTCAGGGATGTAGAAGGAAACAGTGAACTTCGATTCACACGCAGGACCGGCTCCGGGATCCACGCGGCACGTCACGGGGGCCGTCATCTCCACTTTGACCTCTAACGGGAAGCCAGCAAACAAACGCACTTTTAGGAAATAAACGAGGGAAAACACTGGAAACACAGGTGAAAAACAAACGCAGCACGGGTTTTGTCGGAAACTGTAGGTGATGATCAGCCTGACTTGTGTGAGACGCGCAGATATTAAATTTCTAAACAAACCGTCAGTCGCCAGCTGTCGGATCAAAACCTCGGCGCATAATGATACCTGAACAGATGGTTGGCTTATAACCACAATGTGGAGCAGATGAAGAGGAATAAACATCATGTTTATGGATCGCGCTGCAGACCTCAGTAGTCAACAGCACAAACAATATATATTCTCATAAATAATGCTGCTGTGAACTGCTGAGTAAGACAAAGGCAAAGATGCTGAGCATGAACTAAAGTGCGCCTTTGCTCGCATTTATTCATTAACTCCGTTGTCTTGAACTTAAGTTATCTGTGAATTCATTCTGCAACATTTACCAACTTGACTGTCTCTAATTAATTTTATCTTGTCAGCTTTAAGTCAAGTCTGTCCACACCACAAAATAAAAGCCTCAAAAAGCTCCTCTCTGGCTCAGTCTCAACAGGAATAAAAGGATGCTAAAAGTTGCATTAACCCTGTTCAGGACGTTCATGTTTCCATACGTAGAAGGTGTTTCGGGGTCGACTGGACCCTAAGAAAGAATTTTATTTATTTATTTTTCCTTTATTTAACCAGGCAGGTTAATTGAGAACAGGTTCTCATTTACAATAACGACCTGGCCAAGAGGCAGCACAGAGCAGAAAATACAATACATCCATAAGAAAAGAATACACAAACAAAACGTGACAATAAAAGTCTTACACTAAAAGCAGGTACAGGACTCGATAAAAAGTTGCTTCACCATATTTTTAAAAGAAGATACAGATATAAATACACTGAGTTTGATTGTTTTTTGTAACTGGTTCCAGTCGAAAGCTGCAGAAAACTGAAATGAACAGCGGCCAAAGACAGTGCGGGCTTTGGGGATGAGGAGGTGGATGAGGTTGCTGCTGCGAAGTGAGCGACTGATGTGACGGGTGATGAGTAGTGAACGTAGGAATATGTAAGAATATGTGCTAAATATTTGTTGGTATTAATTATAGACTTTAATATTATGTTAAATACATGTTCTGATAAGTTAATGTATTTTTGGTTCCAAATGTATGACAAACGTCCCTCTTTTTTTATTTAAAAAAAATCTTCAAAAATAAAAAAACTACACCTGTCACCTTAACCAAAAGTCCTGAACAGGGTTAAACTGAGAAACTTAGATTCATGAGGCCTTTAAAAGACTAAAAACTTGATTAAAAAAACTCACTGTCTTTATTATTGCCTTGGATGTACTTGAAGAGCCTCTGGAAACCAGTCCTGATTGCTGGATCCCACTGCGTCCCACTCACAGCGGTGCTCATCCACCTGGTGGCGTGGTAGGTTCGGACCTCATAGTCTTCTCCCTGCAAAATACAGACGTGCACACGCTTTGTCTCAGTGTTTGTATTGGTCACAGGGAACCTGCAGTATTTAGGGACGCCACATATCTCAGCAGTGACACAGATCACACAGTTAAATGTTGGGACTGTCAGGGGGTGCATACATTTGGTGAACTCATTAATATCTTTTCCTGCCACATATTTAATCAAGCTTTTGGTGGCGCATCTGAATCCATTAGACCAGTTTAAAGCATTCAGACTGTTTGGCTTCTTAATAATGGCCAACTGAAAAAAACATTGAACTCAGAATGACTGGAATCTGAAGGATGTTAATGAAATCCGCCCACCACCAAACAGCCCAGCTCTGCAAACTGCGCTTTTGTCTCACTAACAGTAAAAAAAACCAAACAAAATGTAAATTTAAAAACGATTAAAAACACAGAAACAGAGCAGATTATTTAATTTTGGCATGAAAAGCTGGAGTGTGTCTGTGCTGGACTGATGGACCATCACTTAGTTCAATACTTTACTGGACTATAGAGCAACAAACAGGCCAAAGGTCTCATTTTCTTTTCCTTTCTTTTTTAAATTTGGTAATCTGGAAAAATATTCACCTTTTTCTCCTCTTCTGTGAATTTTGGATTCTGCAGTCCGGTTGAGAAAACAACTTTTTTCAAAGCTGTAAGCATGACTGACGAGCGGCGACTTCTTCCGAGCAGAAAACCTCCACAAACTCTTCTTTGGACGAGTGCAGACGTTATCAAACAGCTGCAAAGCATCAAACACACGTTTCATAACAGCTTCTTCTCACATCAAGGTTATCTAACGTTGTGTAACCTGCAAAACACACATCTCCGGTTTTTCACGTTCGCGTCCAGGATTCACCGCCTGAACCTTTCTGTAATCTGACATTTTAAATCGGAAAGTTAGTGGAGAAAACAAGGAGGAAAAGGAGATATAATTACCTACAAACTCATGCGCTTGGTGCCGCCGTCAGGGTGTGGAGTAGTTTTGTTGTTATGACAGCACTTCCGGTTACCAAAAAAATCTGAAATCTGATTGGCTGAGCGAGTGACATTTCAAAATAAGATCCCAAGCGGTCTTGACTGAGTAAATAGACCTGGAGAAAAGTTCAACTTTAGCCTCTATTTAAAATGTTTGGCTTGTTTGGGTCATAAACTACTGTGAGAATAATACAAACAAACAAGACGCCCGGTTAAAAGGAGGTATTGATTTAAAGGAAATAACAAATAGTGGAAATATCTATCTATCTATCCATCCATCCATCCATCCATCCATCCATCTATCTATCTATCTATCTATCTATCTATCTATCTATCTATCTATCTATCCATCCATCCACCCATCCGTCCACTTTGTGTTTTCAAGGTAGACTTTCCTACATTAAATAGATTGTGTGCGCTCTTCTTTGTGGGAATTTGATCCTCAGCAGCTGAATCCAGACACAGTTATCATCACTTTGACTTCAGTCCACATCTAATGCTACCAGGCAGCTGAAACCATGTTCTGGGAACAGCATCTCCCATTTATTTACTACATTAATATTATTATTATTTACATCAAAGGGACTAAGAGCTAACTTTACAAGGCAAAAACAACTCATTTGCAGCATTACAAAAACAAAACCACACAGTCGGGACACATGAGGCACAATCATAAAGAGGCGTCGAGGGTAGAAACGACCTAAAAACTAACAAGACAACTTCCAAATTTTCAGCACACACACACTGCAGGACAGGAGAATGCTGCTACATCTGTCACTGATATGTCGAGGATAAGCCAGAAGACGGTAAAAGAGTTTCTTGTATTTGGGCTCCAGCTGCAGATTTGCAAGAGCAAGCAGCCTGTTGGTGCGAGAGTCCGGACGACCAGATCTTCTGAGGACCAGCCGGGCTTACAGCAGGTTTGTAGCAAGCAAACAAGACAGTGTGTTTGTGTTTACAGATATGGATGCATAGTTTAACACTTGGAAGCCTGTCGTTGCTAATGTGACCCCCACACACACACACACACACACACACACACACACACACAAGCACAGCACGGACAGGACTGGAAAAACTGGATCTACAGGGACATGCAGTTCAATGGTAGAGACAACAGCAGCACCTTATGAGGCGAGTCCTATTCATTACAATTCAAAGAGCCAAGGGCAGTAGAAAAGGCAGAAAGACAGACTGGTTTTTGCTTACAAAGATCCAAACATGGCTGCTGGAAATAGCAGCAAACAATTCATCACTTCAGCTGCATTCACAACCTGGTAACAGCTTCTCTGAACAACATAATGTGGAGCATCTTGGTCATGAAGCAGTTTGTTAACTGATATTTAACTGGACAATAAAAAAACAAAGAGCGGATTGCTTATCACCTGTAAAGTCTTCTGAACAACCCTTGTTGTCAAATTAAATATTTATTAACCAACTGCATTATAGCCTTAGTGCATTCTGCGTAACGGTTGCAGCTGACGAGACTTCACGAGGCGTTCAGGGCTGGTAGTTCTGGTGGATGAAGGACAGCACGTCGTCTTTGGACAGTTTCTCGGGGTCCATGCGGGTCTGAGAGTCGTGGACTATGACCCCGTCCACCCAGGCCCAGAAGAGCCGCTCAGAGTGGCAAACGCTGAGGAAGACGACAGCAGGGATGTCACTTGTTCATGCGATCATAACAGCTGCCGGCACCAAAAGACATGAACAGAGAGGAGAGTACGTACTGAAAGGGAGCAGCGGAGTTCGGCGGCATTTCGTACGTGGACTCCTTGGTTGTCTTGTTAAAGAAGAACTTCATCTTGGAGTTTTTACTGTACGCCATCGTCCACGGCTCTGAAGGACGGAGGGAAGAGACTAACGCTCAACATCCCTGACGCCACACACACAAACTATTTTGCTGACAGGATTGTTGAGGCTCGTGGTCCCAACAGTGCACCACACATACAAACCGTTGACAGTCTTAATGATGTAGAGGCCTGTGGGAAGAAAGTGCCGGTCGTCTCTGCCGGTGTAGGACAGACGGGGGACGCCTCCTGAGCTCTTTGTTACCTTCATCTCTAGTCTGCATGAGGAAGGAAGTGGGAAGAAACAGGATCAGCTGTTCTGCTGTGGCTAAGCCAGCCTTGTTCTTGGTAATCAGAAGATCTCTAAACATGTACTAATAACAGGAACTACAGGGAGGTCAGCCTAGGACTTAGACGTGGTATCAAATGAGGGAGATGTTGTACCTGACAAAGATCTTCTCCATTTCCTCTAATCTGTAAACCTCCTTCACTCTGTTTAGAAAGACAGATGATGCACAATAAACGGATTATGCAATTTAACAGAATTACAAAAACAAACTTCTGTCAGATCGAGTCAAACAGACTTGATCTGTTTTTAAATTTGCTCTTTTTCACTCTTTACTTTTATGTGAAGAATGTTTTCTCTGAGTATTTTCACTGTACAGTATCAATAAACAGACATTTAGCTACAGAGGGGGTCAAACGGAACAAAAGTTCAGCTGATGCTCTGAGCATTTTAAAACTGACTTTATGAACACACCCGCAGCTCAAACATTAGCTTTCCAATGGCTACATGTATTCATTACCCGTGTTAACACCATTGAGTTACCGCCGTGTGAGGGTTAGGGTTACTCCTGACTTTTCATCATTTCAGTGAGAATTACATTTCTGCTGATAAACTACAGAGTAACATTCAAATTGATCAAATGAAGTCGAGTTAGTACCTGATAGGGTTCATGTCTGGTCTGCTGGGTTTAGCCACTGCCTTCACAAACTTCTCAGCCATCTGGATGCTGGAGATATAACACGCATCGTTTAATAAACTACTTGAAACAAGACAATATTTCACTGCTATTTGAACCGTCTGTCATTGCTCTGCATTTGCAGAAAGGAGGAACAAGAGGAAAATACAATTAATGAAAAAACAGACAGCATTTGTAACAGGAAATATTTTTTCTGTTAAAAATCTTACTTATAGCTTTACGGGTATTAAAAAAAAGAAGAAAGGGGAATATATGAACAGACTATGGGTATGCATAAACCACATTCAGATGACTTTGTTGTTTGGGTTTACAGGCTAACACGACTGGCATCTACTGGTGGAGGATAAAGGCAACACGATGTCCTACCGCTGGTTGAAGTGTTGCTCTCTTACATCAGTGCCATTCAGTATTAGTGCATCCATGACATGAACTGCGTTGATTCTACGCTGAGCTTTGCCCTGAGGACCAAACACACGGCGTGACACACATGAAACCACAGCTTAAAAAGTGCCCCGTTTAGTTGCATCTGAAATGGATTAGAAGTCAGAAGAATTGAGAAGAATAAGAATGAACACAAAGTTAAAAATGCTCAAAGCAGTACACAACAAAAATTCATTGCCGTCTCACCTCGCCCTTCAGCTCCTGGACGATCTCCACGCTCAGTAGTGTATCTCTTGGCAGCTCTAGTTTGAAATTCTCCATCTTCTTCCAGCGCACAGGCATCTTTCCATCCCACGTGTATATCTGAGACTTCTGCAACGGTTCATGGGAAATAAAGAGAACGGATAAGGAGATGAAAACAAGCTTAGTCACAGGTCATTATGCACACAGACAGTTAAGCTTCTCTGGCACTTATCAAAGTCAATTCAGTTCAATTCAGTTTCATTTGTATAGCACAGTTCGCAACATATGTCATCTCACAGCGCCACATTAAGGTGAAGACCGTTGAACAGATCCACCTGACAGCTCTGTATTGTTATTTTCTTTATTTGTTCCATCTCCTTTTGCAATGTATGAGAATTTGATTTATTTATTTTTGCTTATTTTTTTATCCCTTTCTCTGTCTCTGAGCCTGGTCGTAGCCTGTGGTCCTCAGCCAAGACTCTGCTCACCGTGAGTGTACTTTTACTCCGTTTGATCGCAGTATCAAGGGCAGCACATTTTACTTTTTATCTTCTGACTGTTTTATTCCTTCCTTTATTGTCTTTTAATTGTCTTCATTTCCTGGGTTTTATTCCTCTTACATATGTTTTATGTTGTTTTATTCTCTTTCATGCTTTATGTGTTTCACCTTCACCATTTTTTTGCTTTTTACTTCTTTTAATGTCCTTATTTGTTGTTTTCCTTATACTTCTCTTTTAATCTGTAAAGCACTTTGTAACCCTGTTTTGAAAAGTGCTATATAAATAAAGTTTATTATTTTATTCCTTATTTTTATTCATCTTAATATTGTTTTGGCGTGGAACAGGTACACAAAGCATTTCACTGTGAGATATACCGTGTACAACTGTTTGTGACCAATAAAGGCCTTGAATCCTTGAATATTTAATACTATCCAAAAGGCAGGGAAATGATGTTCCAAATTAAACAGCTGACTGACATAATTGTGCTGTATGTATCTAGCATTAATTTGCCTGGTTGATCCATCTGTTGGTTAGTTTCTTAAATAATAAATAGTTTTGTCTGAAAATTTAAAAAAAATGTCCAAGATGATGTCCTCCAGAATTTCATCCACAACCCAAAGATATTCAGTTTACTAATATAAAAAAGCAAAGATTAAAATATTAAAATTTCAAACACAAGAACTCTCTGGAACTGGAAAAACATCCCAGAGCTCAACATGCATCCTTCTTCCTAACACTGTGACACGCTTTATTTGTGAAAAAGGTTTTGTTTTTGGTGTAAAACAAAGTTCATAAGACTCACCCCTAGTGCTAAAAGAAAGATCTGCTCTCCACCTCCCACAATGCACCTGTGGTCCAGGATGTGACGCAGCTTATCAAGTGTGTTGGAGCTGAGGGCCGTCAGCTTGCACTGGAACGACTCCACGTCTGGATTCTGAGATGAAAAAGACGGAGGAAGAGTTAGGGATGGAGCAGACACAAGAAATTCGGCTACTTGTAACACTGAACTGTATTGTCAGAATTCATCAGGGCAGAATACTTGAAGAGATTTACCCCACACCCAGTCAGAAGGCCATATTAGAAGTTTGTTTGTTTTACACCCAGAAGACGAACTGACCTTAATCAGTTCATAGAACTTTGATTTCGGGTCTGAGGAAGCAGGAGTGACTCTGGCCTTGTCTGGGATCTGGAAATGGACGTACATAAAAACAACATGTCAAAAACAACTCAACATTACCAGTGTGTAGACACTACAGTCTGCTTCTATCAGCTGCACGATAGTCTTTCAGTTTAGTTCACGTGTGAGTTCTCTACTCACCCCCCACTGCTTCAGACACTCCTTCCTGATATCGGCCTGCCTCGGCTCTGAAAGGGTCCTTGAGAAATCAGCAACACGGTCAGGATCAGAACAAAACACACGTGGTGACAGTGAAGCAGAGATACAGTGCACAGAGAAGTGAGGACACTCCTGTGCAAAATCACCTCACAGCAGTCACATCACTTCTGAGTTGAACAGTCAGATCTGGTTTAGATTGACTGACTTAAAAATGCAGGCCCCACAGTACACACATACTCTGTGTGTCCACTTTTGTTTTGGATGGCGGACAACTCCATTCTCCTCAGCATGGAGAAAGGTTTTGTCATTGACTTGTCCAGGTGTCCCCTGCCTTCACCCTGAGTCAGCTGGGATAGACTCTAGCCCCCCATGACCATAGTGAGGATTAAGGTGTAGAGATGGTGGATGGATGGATGGTTTAGTCATTCTTCAGAGCCTATTATTTAGCTTGTCTTTGCTGGAAGCGTTGTGTCACTCTACCTTTCCCCCTTAAAATGTCCCATATTTCTATATTCTGGTGGATTGAAGTCAGAAAACCTATTTGTTTTCACTTTGCTCTGCTTTAAAAAGTCCAGTGTGCGTTGGATTGTGATCATGAATATTCCTCTCCTGCCAAGCTTCTGGAAGCTTGAATTTATCTTTTCCGCGTGTGTTGCGGTGTTTCCACAGGCATTCATTTCACCATGATGCAAACCAACAGATGAACAAACCCCATAGGTCCCAATCTGACAAAGTTCTGGTGTTCACGGGTCATTTCATAGCTTTTGAAACTTGTGTGTCAGAGATCACGGATCGTTTGGTGCATTGAGCTTCTACTTTGTGGTTTTCAATACAGTGTTTCTACAGTATTTGCTTTGGATTGTTCATCAGATTAAATGACTGTTCAACTGGGAAATGATGGAATTTTTGAGACGTCATACAATTTAGAATCATTTGACTTTATGTAGATGTTGCACAGGGGTGTACAAACATCTGCTGCATACTGTAAATGGTAATTAATGTACAGGTGCAACAGCGGATACTCACGGATCTACAACGTAAGCGTGGATCTTAGCCAAGGCCTTGATCTGGACGGCACAGAGGCTGCAATGACGATTACATTCATCCTTCGTTAGTCACTCTGTTTGAAATGCAGCGGCTAATGGCTACGTGAACACAGTGTGCTTCTACCTCTCGTTGGAGTTGACCATAAACTGGTAGAAGTCAGTGTCGTCTTTGATGATACTCAGCGGAACCACATCTGTGACGTCTGTGTCTGTGTTTCTCAGTTGGTTCAGCTTCAGGTTGACTTTGAACATGTATTCCCTGACAGCGTCTGAACCAGGCTTCAGACCTCGGCACACAATGTACCTGCGGATAAAGATGTAAGAAAACAAATATCCTCACTTAGATAACAACGCTTGTTTCATGATCTAAATCTTGAACTGGATCCACAGCAGAACAGAGTGTTTCACTTTGAGGACTTGCTGGTAAAGAAATTCAAATCTGGCATCCAGACATTTATCCAGTGATTACTTCTAATTTCTTTTTAGTTTCTTTTCCTGCACAGTCACATCATCTCAGTGACAAATGAAAGCGTCTGTGTGTATGTTCGTTATGTTTCTTGACTACCGTTCCTCCAGTCTACTTCACATTTTGCTGCTACTGCTGAGGACAAAAGGAAGCGCTGTGTCGAGAGTGAAGTCAATAGGACGAACGTCAGACTGCGACAATGCTAAGCTTGTCAACATCATTTAAGTCATTATTACAACAAAGATGGGTTGTAAAGAAGGCTGCGTCAAAGCGTGGATTCCCTTGCAAAATGTTCAAAGTTTGTCTTTTTGCTCTGGTATGCAAACTTATTTTGACCCAATGGGAAGTTGCTTTGGACACATCTCTACTATCATCCGTCTCGTTATCTATTCCGTCACCACAGTGCTCCAAACAGGCCCGTTTGAAACTGCCAATGCACTCGTATGTTAAAAACACCCAGTGGAGGCCAGATAAGAGTCACATGTGGCATACGTAGTTTTCCGCTGCCGCTTTGGTTTTCCACTCAGCTTTGAAAAAAATTAAACCAAAACAAAAAAAGAAATTGCTATGGATGTGATTTTGATTATGTCAACTTAAAAAATGTCAAAGCATTTCGCAACAAGCACTGTGAAGGTCATGAAAAGCTATTTGTGTGTCAAAAAACAATGAATGTTATATTAAATCACTTGTGAGTTTTGTAGTCTATCACTTTATGAAACCAATGTGCAAAACTTCATAGCGCAGCTTTAATACGCCATCAGTAGTCACTCATAATAATCATTTTTCCCTGAATGAAAACCCCAACATGTCCTCTTGTCCGGTGCCAACAAAGACACACAGACACAGGCTCACCGTTCAGAGTTGGCAGGCCGGCTGGTGACAGGCTTGAAGAGCGAGATCCTGTCGAAGCAGAGGTAGAGCAGGTAGACCAAACCCACACTGAAGGGGGTAAAGAGGTCGAATGTCTTACAGACAAAGTGGCCACCTGGAGAAGAGAGACGCTGCAGCTTAGTCTGGGAATATAAACATGCTGTGCAGGTGGACAGAAACGTGAAGGGTGAGCACATGACTGAACAGGAACTGTACAGAAATGCAGATCGACTAGGTGACCCACATGTACAGGCATACCTGTCCTGAGTGTCGAGATGGCAGTGAGGAACTGACAGAGTAGCAGCTGTTTGCTCAGGATCTCCTGAAGGTTCTCTTGACCTTCCACAGAGAAACCCTAACAGAGGCAGAGATCACACCAAACCAGATAATGACACTGAACAGAAAGCTGAGACCTCACATCAACCCATCATACGTCAATAGTTGATTTTTGGATCCTTTGCAGCAAAGCAACCCCCCCTACAGGAGAATTCTTACCCCATCTGCCATGAGGAAGTGCAGCCCTCTTCTCTCTGTACTCTCCATGACAAAGTTACGGAAAGCAGTCACGTTTTCAGGCCGAGTAATGTCACCGTCTCCATCCACCCCTCCCTCGCCTGAGACACACAGAGGTCAAGCTTTCACTGAATCATTCATCACCTGAAACAAACCCTGTGTCTCCTCTCCCCTTGGTGTGGTGTGCAGGCTTCAACAACGCACCGTAATACGGCTCAAAGAGCTCACTCGGCGCTGCATAGAAATCCTCCAGTTTGAAGTCACAGGGTCCTTTCAGCGTCATGCCAAAGCCCTTGGCGTGCCAGCGTCTTTTCCACAGTATGTACTCTGAAAACCCTCCAGGCCCCGCGCAGACGTCACCAAAGTACAGAAGCTCGCCCTCGCGGTCCTTCGTCAGTGGTTTCTACGGAACGAGAGAGGTTTCATCTCACCATCTGGCTATGTGGGCCTGTGTGTTGTGATCCAACAGAAGTTCAGCACAGCACATGTCTGCAGCCACGCTGACCCACTCACCCCTTGAGAATCCTTTGGGTTGGTGAACATCTGGTCGAAGCAGTGGTCAATGTTGGCCATTTTCATAGCTGCTCTAAAAACAGAAGGTACACAATCCAACTCGTCACTGCTCTAAAGGATCAGCAATCAAGATAGATAGATAGATAGATAGATAGATAGATAGATAGATAGATAGATAGATAGATAGATACTTTATTGATCAGACAACCCCAAAAGACATCCAATTCTGAAGGCACACATAAACATAAAACAAAATATACAATATAAAAAAAAAAGAAAAAGAAAAATAAGATAAATAAACAGGAACCCAGTGTGCAAATGTTAGAATGTGCAAAGATGGATTTTAACATTCTAACATTTGCACACTGGGTACCTGTTATAGTTAGAACTTTCAGCCCTTTAAACCATCAAAGAGATTACTCAAATGAAAACTTACAGAATAGGGGCAAAAACAACTCTCTAACTCAGCTTTCTCCAAAATGTGCAAAAATAAATGAGACAAAAAGTCAGAACAGCAAAGTACGACTAAAATAGAAAATGACCTCCACACTATCCAATTACTGGTGCTGCCTGCAGCTTACTACCTGTCGACTGACCTGTTGAGGAAGAAACCTCCTCGGATCGTCTCGTACGGGTTGGAGCGTGTCCGTGCTCTCCTCATCTCCTCGCCCTCCAGGTCATCAAACACCGCCTAAACATCAGACAGCGATTACACAACCCTGGTTACTCAGCTATAAGAGAGAGCAGAGAAAAAGAGCTCCCCCAATGCCAATAATATGTTAAAATATGGGAAACACTGGAGGCCGGCGTGCCGTGAGGCCAATGTGTCAACTATCCGTCATCATTTTTCAATTGGTCACAATTTCATTAAAACAGACAGAAGTAAACTTGAGCTGTTTCATGTTATAACTCACTTTACATCGTAGAAGAGTGTGCAGGAGGTCTTCTGTGCAGAACTCTGTCTCATCTTCAATCTTAAGTTTCCGCTGTTTAGGATCAAAAGCAAGAATCATATATATATATAAAGCAAAGACGATGCGTGGGGATCAAGCGCTGCATATCTCTGAGGAGTCATGTTTTTGCATTTACCCCTCCCAGAGTCATCCAGTCCCTCAGCTCATCTGCGTCGGGGGTCTCAGTGGTGCATTCTGGGAACCAGTCGACTTTCTCTACAGCGCTGGGCTGTGCAGACAAACAGGAAACCAGACAGAGGAAACACAAAACAAAGAATACATCATTGTCAGTCACTTCGTTTTCACACTGTAATTCAAACCTAAAACCAGAAACACTTCCAAAAACACTAAATTACTACCATTACCTACCTCTGGTTCATCACGCCAGTCAACATTGAGCTCTCCCTGGAAACCCTGCAGCGTGAGGCCCAGACCCCTTCTTCCTCGCTGGGTAGAAGCCTCCACGATCTCCTTTCGTCCCTGGCCAAACTTCCCCAGACCCTCGCCCTCTCGGAAGCCCATCTTGGCCTGAAGGTTTTAACAGACAAAAGGGGACTTTATGAAACACAACGGGAAACTTTACATTTCTTCTGAATACTTTGCAAGATAAACACTTTCTAAATCTATTAAATAACACATGCAGTTGGAAAGTCGGCAATACAGAGCTGTGAAACATCTCAGCTTAATGAGAGTTACGGCGCATTACCATGAGCTTCTGTGACACGCTGTTGTACATGGAGAACTTTGAGGCTGTATCTGAGGGGGCATCTGTGTCTTGGGAATCAAAGGATGATGATGATATGGAGGGCATTGAGAACCCCGGTCTGTGATCCTCCTGGTCACTGAGAGAGTCATTCTGGCTCGAGTCTGGATGTACAAACCAATCACTTAGAGACAATACCAGGTAGATGAACCAAAACAAACAAATCTCAATGAAAATAGCAGCAACTATCTGTGTCAGAAGGATCTGCGTCCTCCTCTGATCACTCTGAAGCACGATTACAGTCTAGTGCTAAACTGAATGTTCCAACTAGATGAAACAGCCTTACTCTCGTTGGGCTTCAATACTCAGAAGAGATTGAATTAAACCGTTCTTTAAAGTGGCAAATAACATCCCCACAGACAGATGTGGCTTTTGATATTAACTATGGCATGCAAAACTTAACATTTTTATCTAAATTTGTGCAATTCGTGCCATTGCTAAGAAGAGGGACATTAATTTATCTACCTTGTCTGGATAATCGCGACTCTTCATCTGAGCTGCTGTCATCACGATGCCTCTTTGTCCCCTGCAGTGGTGTCAACCCCACATCAGCTCTTCTTCTCATTATGGCTGAAAAAGAGCAGAGAACACAATGAGAATAACGATATCTGTGTGGTGGATGAAGCGCAGCAGCACATAGCGGACACCGGAGAAGACCAAGGATTGTGGTAGGAATAAACCAGCCATGCGTTAAGGTCATTTATAACAAGTTCAACGTACAGAGCACCAGCTGAACTACACAACAACAGAATGTATGATAATAAAATAATACTTTTTTTAAATGTCTACATCCCCTTTCAAAACTGGAATCACAAGTTTATTGAAAGAGTAATTAAACTGTACTAAACACTAGAAAGCAGGCACTGACTAAGCTTTCCTGACAGTAAGGAGCTCCAGAGTGTTGGGGCTAAAACAGTAAACGCATATCAGCCTCCTTTGTTTAAAGTCTGGATTGTGAGACTTTAAAATATAACGTATTTTCTGATCTGATGGGTCAAAGTGCAGAACAAGGGGTTAAAAGTTCAAAGGTGTAGAGCAGCGCCAGACTATAAGGAGATTTAAAAGTAATCAAGAGAATTTCAAATTGAATAGGGATCTACTGTAAGGAACAGATATGACAATGTATGACACACAGATGCGTGCCACAGGTTATGTGCTGAATTAGCATGCAATTTGCACACGCTAAAGACAAGACAAACTGGATAGACTACCACAAATGTTCTGCTCTTTACACTGAAATCTGTGGTCTGAACTGAGAAAAGCAGACAAGACTTTCATTGCTGTGTCCTTTGCGTTTTTATGAGGTTGACAAAAAAAAAAAGTATTTAAATGTTTGAAACTCCAAGGTAAGCCCCACTTAAAGCAGATGTGGTGAGGATAGAGGTAAGCCTCGTGTGGTATGTGTTGTCCTTACATCAGATGTCGAGCAAAGCAGCAGAGTATGACCAACAAGTCCTCACATAAACGGACAAATAAAAAAATCACTTGAAACACCTATCCCCAGTTAGAGCCTTTCGTGGATTAACACTTAAAAGAAGCGTAAGTCAAAGTCATAGAATACAACCAATACCTTGTGAGTCCACGCTGCTTTCAAGTATAACCTCCGAATCTAAAAAAAAACCTGCCGAACGGCTACCGGGTGGTTCTGTTATACATACCTTGAAGACTGACCCATGTCAGTCTCCAGGGTATATCTTTTACAGTGAGAGAGAGAGAAAAACACAGCTGAAGCAAACAGGCTTGACTGGTGTGTGTATTCGGTGTTTTCAATGAAAGGAAACTGCGCAGCGATGGCAGGTTTAGCTGTTAGCTTGCTACGTTAGCCAGCTATATTTTTGTTGTTTTTTTTTACCAGCTCAGAGGAAAAACTTCACTCTTCTGTTGTGGCACAGCATCGACAGAACGTTACTTCCACATATGTTACGAGGTTCCACAGTTAAATTTTTATTTGCATGGAAACTTTGTAAGTAAATCCTCTGTTTCTGAAGTTTACATTAGCCCGCGTTCTGTTTTTAGAGCGTTCAGGGGTCCTTCTTCGTCTGACGGCGCGCAGTGATGACGCAGATCTATGGCAACGGCTGCCTGAACAATTGCCTTTTAAACTTCGTCTTCTTCTTTCTTCTTTCTTCTTCTTCTTTTATTATAATAATAACAATAACAATAACAATAACAATAACAATAATAATAATAATAATAATAATAAGAAGAAGAAGAAGAAGAAAAGTAAGAAACTATACATGACAAACAAATGTTTTCTTTTCTTTTATGGGTGTTTTGCATGTAAATTATGCTATTTTCTTTCTGTTTTTAGGTTTAACATTTTTAAACATCTATTTTTATTTAGGTTATGTAATTTCTTATCCCTTTATTTTTCCTCATTCTTTTCCCTATTGCTTTTGCTATGTCTTCAACTTCAGCTTTATTGTCATTCAGCAATGTACATAGTATGCAGTTAAATGAAATGATATTTCTAACATCCATTCACAGTGCAGAAATAAAGTGTTAATACTATAAAAAAAATAAAAATAAATGTGAAAATCAAGTGAAAGGGGATTTTGAAAACAGTGACATGCAGATAGTGCAAAGGGGTGAGAAAGCCATGTGAAATGCCCAACCAATGGCAGGCTAATACCCTCAGTATACATCTGGTGACTTAGACTAAACTCACTACTAACCAGAAGCGATGACAACAGGAGGTGCAACATAAGCTCACACCCAACTTGCTGCAATATCAGTATACAGGATCATCTTCATACCATCCACAGGCAGGGCCAGCATCGTGCCAACAGGTCATCATCTGCCAACAATTGCCACCGCACTACACCTGCTTTTGTCTGACTTGAACAGCAATAACATGAAAATAAATGTAGCTTTATGTTGATGATAATAGCAAAAGTTTGTCTCTGTGTTAAAACGAAAGCGACCACAAAGGAATTGCAGGTTATAGCGCGATCAGGTGGGAACTTTATTTGGTATGGGTAACTCATTTGTTTGAATTTAGAAACTAGACCATAATTATCAAAAATTATGGATAGGTAATGAGGTGTTTACTGTCTTCATGCCTTAGATTATAACCAATCACCAATCGAGTCCTTTGTACCAGTTGAAAAGGACAAAAAGACCTCATGTAAGGCCGCTTTCCACTTCCACAAAGTGAATGCAGCTCCCACATTGTGAATGAAATGTTGTTTCTGCAAAAATGACTCCATGTTGTTTATTAAGGGGTTTAATCCAACCACTCCCTTTTTCTGTTGAAACACTTGTACAGGAACAATGCAGCTCATATAATGCAACAAGACATACCATGCATCATTTGTGCTCATCTGCATCTTGCTAAAAACAGATTATCACTCAATTTATATCTCTCTATAGCTTTACACCACTTTATCCTCTGTAGGGTTGCGAGGGGGGTGGACAACAAAGCACACCTACATTCAGACCTACGGCCAATTTAGACTCTCCAGTTAACTTTTGCGTGTCTTTGGGAGGTGTTGCAAGGTGGTTCGGTAGACGACAGTAATGTTACTGTAGCTGAAAGAGAAAGAACTATTCCAACAGATGCTTTTCTCGGTGAAATGAACAGGAGCTGCTAAAAACAGCCCAAAGTCTGATCCAGAACCAAAGAACAGTAATATGAACTTACTCAACTGAACTGTACTTCCTGAGCTGTAGGAATGCAGTATTTTGTGATCTGTGATCACTTCTTTTACAATTCAAGTCTATGGGAGCCAGGGCTTTTTTGAGCCAGCAGCTAGTGGACGTAGTGATATTGCAGATTTTTGACACTTCTGGGTTGGCTTCATTTTTCATGGCCGGTTGCAACGTCCATCTTTTATACAGTCTATGGTGTCACGTATGCCACCTGCATGCATGACATGCACTCACCACTTAGGAGGAGAATGGAATGCACGGTGAATGTAAGTCACACTTGTCTCACACTCTTGTCATGATGTACTGCCTGTTAGTGTGACATCTGTGCATCAGCAATAAAGCCGTGCGTGTGTGTCCAGCTCAGCTTGTCTCTGTGTATCAGGCCGGACAGTCAGTAGCTAAATCTGTATTTGACGCTGATCTGTACGTTACTGAAACCACTGAAGCATCATTGCCATGGAAACCTACATATATTCTGCTGCTGATGCAGAGATCACATGAACGTGTTTCTATGTTACTATATATATACAGAGAATATTCAATCAATAACATTAATTTAACTTTGATTTGGCCAAAAATTAAAGTGATTTCCTGGATTATAGGACAGTGTTAGACCTAAATGTGCTTCAATACAAGATCAGGTTTAGGTGTGTGTGTGTGTGTGTGTGTGTGTGTGTTTGTTCTTAAGTGATAACGAGAGGACGCTCAGCTCAGAAAAGGTGAAGTCAGAACTAAAGTGACTCTGGTCTCTGATCTTTGGAGATGGATTTGTAGAAAATCATGCTGCTGCGTTAAACATTAAAATGAACTCTTGTTTGCAAACGTAGATTTTCTTTAAGCAACACAAAGCTGATTATAATATGGTATATCCATTATTTGCTTGAAGCAATAATGCACTCGACAATCACTGGCGAAACGCGAGTGTGCACTGTGAGCGTGCCTTTCATTCTCCTGGCACAGGGTTATGCACACCTGCCATGTGTAACCAGATAATTTCTTGGCTAGCGCTAAAGATTAAAATACTTGACAGCGCCATTCTGGGAAATCATACCCAGAGAACAGGTTACTATATTAAACCCACACAGTTAAGTGTCACAGCAAAAAAGGGGACAGAGACGTGATTTTAAAATGACCTCAAAGAGCAAAAAAACTTTTTTTTTTTGGATTCATGGTCTCTCTACTGACTTCTTTAAGCGGTTTTGGAATACCCTTGGATCGGATTTACACAGTGTTTTGGTGGAGTGCTTCAGAACAGGATTCCTTCCTGTTTCTTGTCAGCGAGCAGTGCTTTCTCTGCTGCCCAAGACAGGAGACCTGGCCTTATGTAAGAACTGGCGGCCAGTTGCTCTCCTCTGTGCAGACTACAAGGTGCTTTCCAGAGCCTTATCAAATAGAATTAAGGACACCCTGGAAGTAATTGTACATACCGACCAAACATATTGTGTACCTGACAGGACAATCATGGACAACATCTTCCTCATCCGTGATGTTATTGATGTGTTGATCCTTGAACATTTATTTTGATATTGTTTCTTTGCATCAGGAGAAGGCTTTCGACAGGGTGGTTCACTCTTATTTGTTTTCTGCACTTACAGCTTTGGTATTGGTGATGGGTTTCTAGTTTGGGTTGGTTTATTGTACAGTGGTGCGCAATGTATGGTGAAGATGGGGGCAGGGCTGAGTCGGCCAACCCCAGTGCAGCGAGGGATAAGACAGGGTTGTCCTATAGCAAGCCAACTACTAGCCAAAGAGTGAAACCTTGTTGGTGGGCCAGTGGAGGGATCAGACAGGTGCCCACGCTGCCTGGTGGACTGGAGTGGGGGAAGGAGGGGCTGAAAGTGCTGGGGTTTTTTTTTTGGGCACTGAGGGCTTTCAAACAAAGAACTGGGACGGAGTGAAGGAAAAGTGTGTGCTCGATTGTCTAAATAGAAATGGTTGCAACCACAGTGATTGGGGAAGAGTTCTGGTCACAAGTAACTTGGTCGCCTCGACTCTTTGGCACAGACTGATTGCCCTAAAACCACCTAGAGGCCTGATAGAGGACATTCAGAATGCCTTCCTGGACTTCTTTTGGTCTGGCAAGCACTTGGTCCGGTCTACCTGCCTGTGGCTGAGGGGGACAGGGTCTGATGAACATCAAATCCAAAATTGATTCATTTAGACTCTAGACTGCCAAAAGACTCCTGTACAACTATGGACCAAGCTGGATCGATACAGCTCGACTGCTGCTGAGGAGAGCTGGACGATTGGGGTACGACAAACAGCTTTTCCTCTTAGGACGTGGACTTCACTGGACTAACACCATTTTACAGCTCTGTACTGCAGGCATGGCAGATTTCTAAGCTCACACGTGCCACAAATGACATTCCAGGCATGTGGTTGTTTGAGGAACCTTTGTTTTTTTAACAGCTTCATAAGTATCGGGACGAGATGCTGATGGGGGTTGACTGGGGGCCTCCTCTGCGTCGGGAACCTCGTCTTCCACCAAGTGGCGTTTTAAAGGCCAGACGGGTTCCCCAGAAGGGAGACTTCCAGTCATCAGCAGAGATATCTGGGGGAGCAGGAGTAGTGGGGTTTGTGGGTGGTGGTAAAATGTGTCTGTTAACCTCCCGGTTAACAGACACAGGGGCTACAGGTCCTGGGTTGCCAATAGGCTGCAGGCTCACCACACCCACCCAGAGGAGAGAGTAAAAGAAGGAGACAGACAAGGGCTGGAGCAGAGGCTGGGGGATCATGACACAGTGAAATATAACACTCAAGGCCTGATAAATATTGTCTGGGTGTGATAAGGCACTGTATAAATAGACTTGCTTGCTGGGTTTCTTGCTGAATTGAGTTGAACTTCTATGAACGGCGCTGAATCCTCGACAAGATCTCCACATGACGGTAATTTAACAAGTTTAAATTCTTTTGCTTTTCAACTTAATCTGTCTTTACTGCATTTAAGCTGCAGCAGAAACAACGACAACAAATAAGAAACTGCAGACAAACTCTGGGTTTTATTTCTTCATAAGGACCGTACATTACTTCATTGATATGGTTTAATGGAGGTCCTCACCGTTCATGCTCAAATGATTGGAGTTCAGGTTTTTTAATGTCATCTTATTTAATTTACAGCTGTTTTTGTTTAATTGATTCATTAGGTTTTGAAATCAAATTCTCTAATGTTTTTATTATTTCACTAACTTCATTTTTTTCATTGTTATCGGTAGCACAGTTTCTTATTTGTGTGCCTACATCTTTTATTTTCTACTCAACTACTTTGTAAACGAGGCCTCTACACCTCAATTTGCTCCGAACTTAAATATAAATGTAATGAATTCTGGAAGGATCTATATGCAGTTATAACTTCCAGTAGCACAACGTAACTAAATAGATCTAGCCTGAAAAAAAGTTTCTAACATTTTGTTAAATCATGCTCGACAATATTCAGATCAATACCTCTGTAACGGTACTGAACAAAACTATGACACTGTACGTGAGCTGAATGCAAAACCAGAGTAGACATGAACATTAAACAATGAAACAAAAACTTAGTCTCGGTTCATCTTTAGGCTTTTGTAGCTGCCACAAGCTGCCTGTAGATTTAGACAGCTGTAATTAATTTCTAGCACAAAATGTAGGGTGAGGGTTACAGTCTGTTTGCTGGTCACTGTAGACACAAGTATGAGTGGCTACTTACCCTAAATGGTATACCACAGAACAAAAAACAACCCATATGACTTCCTCATACCCTCTAAATTTAGTGCAAGGTTCCTATTTCATTTTTGCACTGGAATGTCATTGCTGCAGTTGATATTTGAAGAAACAAAAAAACAGCTATGAGGTCAGACCTGGATAAAGGGTTGCACTGACTGCCATTTACCAGCAGATGTCACTGTGGAGCTGGAGGTTGCAGCCCTGCCACTGTTCATTCCCATCACATCACATTTCTGCCAGACTGGTCATTTAAGGGCTTAGCAAACTCCTTGATAAGAAGCACCTGTCCGTCTATGGTTATTGTCCCTTCAACTGTTATTTAAACTTGGAATACATTGAAGTATGACGCTTCAATTCCAGCGCAATCACGTATGAAAAAGAAATATGTAGGCACAAAGATTAGACATGTGGCTAACAATGACAATAAAAATGTTAAAAGACAAAATTAGTAAAATGATGAAAAGCTTTATTAGATATTTAAAATGTAAAAATCAGGGAGAATCAGGGCCATCCAACCATTCTATAAATGGTTGTGCACGTGGCCCAGGTTTGAGCTTTGTGGACGTCTTTTGCAACTTTTACAAATTCTGATTTTGCATTTCTCATTGTCAAACACTGTTGTCTATATATGAGGTAACCCTGAAATCCTTTAATGGAATTTTCACTGTATCAGATACCTTTGAAAAAACAATCAAAAGTACTTGGTTTATACCCACCCATGATATATGAAGTGTTGTGCAATTGTTCATTGTAAAATGTGAGCATGTTGCATTTTTAGGATACCAGTGAAAAGACAGTCCTGGTTTTTTAGTATGTTCATGTTGATGACTTCAGCTTTCTGGATAACTCACTGATTTTTTCCCCCAGATTGATTCTGAGACCCTGAATGACTCCTTTTCCATTAATATTTCAAAATTAGCTAAATTTTGACTACAGATTCTATACTAGCGTGACCAGTTCCTGACTCCAAGTGTAATGAATGTGATGGAAAAATAGATTCCAGCTGATATTCGTAGCTGCCTATCCCCATGGTAGCAATAAAACTTCACATGACCATATATCCCTTCAAACTGAAAATTACCCAAAAAAACTTGGCCCACAAAGTTTTCAGACCAAGTCCAAACATTTAAGTTAAATCTTTAAGAATCACATCATGTTTCACCATCGTATTTGGTTGCCATCTAAAATGTTTTCATCATGTGGAATTGAATGATGAGATCAACACATCAGTACAACCTATCAATACTACCAGCCAGTATGGTTCTCCAAACGTAATACAAATTGGTATTTTTTCTTGTATTTCAGATGTAAATTAGACAAAGTATACGCTCAAAACTGTTGGCAATGTGCATGTACCTTAATGAAGGACAAGTGGATGTAATACAAATAAACGCTTTCATCATACTGTTAATATGTCCTCAGATTTTGATTGACTTTTGATAGCACAATAAGTTGAACAAACACATGTACTGGTAAGATTAATGATTTTGCCTTTACATACTGTGAAGCAGGTTGCATATTTAACGATTTATGTTATGTGAAGCCCTATGAACAGTTGTTTTGTACGGAAGCCCTAAGAGGACATGTTTTTTTTGTTTTTTTCACAAGCCATTTTCTCGAAATAACAAGATATTATCTCGCTATAACGACATATTGTCTGAGACTATTAAACTGAGTTTGTTTTCCTGAGATATTATCTCGTTATCTCGAGAAAACGAATTTTGTTTTCTCGTGATAACGAGATATTTATTCATGATCTCGCGTGGATTTACAGAAGAAGAAGAAGAAGTGGTGGGCGGATGATGTGACTGCAGGTGCCGTGTGGTGTTCAGCGC